>NW_027117452.1:645000-649592 GCF_038381095.1 Phyllosticta capitalensis | reverse complement strand
CTGCATCGTAGTCGGATACGAATAGGCCCTTGGCCCAGAATCCTAGCAGGCCGGCGACGGGGGCTCCGTTGAAATCGGGGTCTCCAGCTGGCGGATTGCAATTTCACAATGCGCAGGGATAAATCCTTTGCAGACGACTTAGTTGCCTGACCGGGTCGTGTAAGTAGTCGAGTAGCCTTGTTGTTACGAGCTACTGAGCGTAAGCCCGCGCCAGCTAGATTTGTTGAGAGCAACTCTCTCCCCACCGGAAGTAATTGGCTTCATGCCGGTCTCCGAAGGGGAGAGAGGCCGAAAGGTCTTTGAACGTGTGCTGCCGGGTAATCTGGCGGTGCTATTCTACTTTGCCAAAGTTCTACCTAGGTTGAAAGGCCGGGTGAGGGGTTGGCTTGGAGGATTGGGCGATTGGGTAACCGGGAAAGAGAGAAAATTGGGTAACTCGACGGCTACCCGGCGGGAGGGCAATTGGGTAACTGAAGGATTGGGTAAGTGGCTAGTTAGAGGATTGGGTCACTCGGGAATTGGGTAACTGGAAAATTGGGTAAGTAGGTGGTCGGTGGATTGGGTCACTAGAGGATTGGGTAACTGGGGAATTGGGTAAGGGAGAGGGGATTGGGTCATTGGGGAATTGGGTCACTGGAGGATTGGGTAACTAGGGAATTGGGTAATGGAGAGGAGATTGGGTCATTGGGGGATTGGGTAAGGGGGAGAGGATTGGGTCACCGGGTAGTCGGTGGATTGGGTCACTCGAGAATTGGGTAAGGGAGAGAGGATTGGGTCATTAGGGAATTGGGGAATTGGGTAAGTAGGTAGTCGGTGGATTGGGTCACTGGAGAATTGGGTAAGGGAGAGAGGATTGGGTCATTAAGGAATTGGGTCATTGGGGAACTGGGTAAGGGGGAGAGGATTGGGTCACCAAGGAATTGGGTCATTGGGAAATTGGGTAACTGGGTAACCGGCAAGAGGGTACCCTCTCTCCAGGTAGCTTCAGCGCGGAAATTGGGTAAGAGAGTGGATTGGGTAGCCGGAAGGCGGGTACCCTCTCTCTGGGTAGCTTTGGCGCGTGGATTGGGTAATAGGGTAATAGGGGGACCGGGCGGACGGTAGCCCATGTCAAGGCAGACTCAGTGCAGGAATTGGGTCACTGGGGAATTGGGTAACCGGGCGGAGGGTACCCTCCCTCCGGGTTGCTCAGGCGCGGGGATTGGGTAATTGGGTAATTGGGTACCCTCTCTCCGGGTAGCTTCCGTGTGTACCACTGGACTAATCCGCGTCTCACACCTCTTCCTAGCACGTTGGCCAACCTTTTCCATGCTTTCACCTTCCTTACAAGGCCTACAATCATGCCTAGCAAGATGCCGAGCCCGTGGGATGAATGCCCGTACAGATATCGTATTTTTGCAATAAAATCCGACCCCCTTTTTGCCCCCTGACAGCATGGTCCGGGTCTCCCACCCCCTCATGCTCCGCATACCAGTAAGTTGCATCCACGGGCACATGTGAGCGGCGTTTTCCTTGGGGCAGACCTCTAGAACCTCGTGGTATACTCGAATATGGGCCATTTTGGCTCCACCCTTCGATCCACCACCACGCGCCAACCGTCCCTTCCTGCAACCTACCACCGTCACGACAGTGTTCACCACGCTTGATAGCACCCTCCCATGCCAAAATCTTGCAAAAGATGAAGTGGATGGTTGTTCACCCGATTCTGGTTGTATGGGGTCGGAGGGGTCTTTTACACATCACCACCGAAAATATTTTTTTAAAAAATATTTCCCGGCGCGGGAAACTTTGCACGTCAATAATGTGTGAAAAGGTGTCCGGTGGGTATATGAGAGGGTGTGTCTGGCTCGGCCGGACATGGAGGTAGCAGGCTGACCTTGGTCGAGCGTGCTAACCCCCTCCTCACGGCGGGTTTCTAGGGGGAATGCTTCCTTGCCAGGGAGGCGCCGTCCGCGAGAGGCACCTCTACGCGTAGGCCGGGCCGTATAGACGGACCAGGCATCGCGCGTGAGGGTATTGCCCAGGTGGGAGGGTGGTCCTAGCCATGGACCGGTCTCGTGCCAGGGCAGGGCCATTCTCGGGCGGGCAGCCGGGTGGATGGGGTCACCCCCGCCACCCCGAGGCCATCGGGAGCCCGGTGGTCTTGCGGCTGCAGGCCGGGGTGGGGAGGGTCTCATGTGCGGGAAATATTCTGCTCCGGGTAGTTTTATTGCGGCGCGGCGCGGGGGTTTTGATTTTTTTTCGCGGAGGTGAGGGGTTTAGAGAAGGGAAAGGGGAAGGGGCGTTGCCAGGGGCGGAGGGGGGAAGGAGGAGGGGAGAGGAGCAGGGAAGTTGCCAGACTGCTGAGGGTACCCTCTCTCCGGGTAGGTAGGCGGAGGAGATTGGGTACCCCCTCTCCGGGTAGGTGGGTGGGGGGAATTGGGTACCCCCTCTCCGGGTAGGGGTTGGGAGGGAATTGGGTACCCTCTCTCCGGGTGAGTTTCGAGTGCACCTTGAGATTGGTCGATGTGCGGAGGCGTGCCATTGCGCCAGGGGGCTCCTGCAGCGTACTGGCAGGCTGGTAGGGCTATCTTGTGAGCCTGCGGAGGGGGTTCGGGAAGGCTCTGCAGACCGTGCTCGGCCCGTCGAAGCGGACTAGGTAGATTGGGCAAATTGGGTAATAGGTGTACCATGCCTCTCCACGCTGCTTACTGGCTGGCCAGGACGCCGGCGATGCCTGTGGGAGCTGCTAGGGGGCTATAGGGGCTGTGGATGAGGCTGTGGTGGTGGACTGGGTGAATCGGGTAGATTGGGTAAATTGGGTAACAGGTGTACCACACCTCTCTCCCACGCCGCCAGACTCCCTCGGCATGCCTTTGTGTCATCTAGGACGCGTTGAAAGTCCACTGATCATGCTAGGAGGGCTGGGGTGTCGTATCCGGGCCGTGGTGGCGGATTGGGTAACCGAGGCAGGGTACCCAATCCGCTGGTAGGTCGACAGTCTTCCGGTGCGCCACTGGAAGGGTTTCCCACGCCGTCGAGGTAGGCCCCTGGGGGGTGAACTGGCCCTGGGGAGGCATGGAAACTCGAAAGGGACGCTGCGGCAAGTTTTTGAAATTTTCCGTGGTCGAAAATATTTTCTGGTCAAGTTTGCTAAAAGATGTCTGGACACTTCAGTGCAGAAAATCACAACTCGTGCAGACAATAGTTTCCGACCATATAAACGCACAGTAGTGCTACCTGGCACCAATAGACGCCCTGGGGGTACCTCTGGAGCGGTTGGACCGGACTCAGGGGCCGTGGGTGGCACCCGGGGTGGGGGTGGCCAGGGGGCCGGTAGGACCCAGCCGCGGAACTCGGTCCAAAAATGCATCATACGTCGTCTGTACGCTATTATAAGCTACCCTGAAAGCATGAAGCTGATCGGGCGGTCGGGTCCTACGGGGCTGCCCGACACCCCTGCCGACCCCCTCCCTGAGCACCACCTCGGGTACCAACTCCACACCCACCAGACCTACGACCCCCAAACCACACAGCAAGGTGCCCAAGGGTAATAGAAGGGCAACGGACGTGTTCCGGCGCTTCTGGGAGGTGGTCTTGCCGAGATCTCGAGTTTCTCCCAGGGGGCCTCCCAAACCTTCACCAGGGGGGACGACGACCCCCCTGGGTGTAACACCCCAAATGTGACGCCTTCCCCCGTGTTGTCGAGGTCGAAGAGTCCGTTTGGCACCTCAACGGACCCCGTAGCGTCAATATCCATACAGATATCGTATTTTTGCAATAAAATCCGACCCCCTTTTCTCCACCTACCGCAACGGGCAGGACCCCCCACCCCCTCATACTACCCCCACAGGTGAGTTAGACCCATGGGCACGCCCCAGACGTGTTTTCGATGTAGAGCATGTTTCCGGCCTCGTTGTATACTCCGATAAGTCCCTTTTTGGCACCACCCTTTGATCCACCACCACGCGCCAACGAGGCCCCTCCTCACTTTACGACTATCACGATGGTGTTCACCGCACTTGATAGCACCCGTCCATGCCAAAATCTCGCAAAAGATGAAGTGGATGGTTGTTCACCCGATTCTGGTTGTATGGGGTCGGAGGGGTCTTTTACACATCACCACCGAAAATATTTTTTTGAAAAATATTTCCCGGCGCGGGAAATTTTGCACGTCAATAACGTGTGAAAAGGTGTCCGGTGGGTATATGAGAGGGGAGGCAAGACAAGAGCAAGAAAGCAAGTAAGAGAGACCCGGGCAACTGGGGCTCTACTGCTGGCAGACTTCTCTTGTTGTTGACCCTTCCCTGGAGCCTTCTCTGCTACCTAGTAGCCTCAGTGGCCCGCCAGCCTTGTTGCTGCGCGAGTCCCCTACGGGCTGGACAGCCTACCGCGGGCCGTGCCGTCTGGAAATGCGTAAGCGTTCCGGGCCGGTCCTGGTGGCAGTCTACCCTCTCCCCGGCCTTCTACCTCCCTTAATACGGAGCAAAGGGGGCCGACGGAGGGGCCCGAAGTCCTGCTGGCCCTCGCCAGCGGGCAAAGATGGAGTCTGTGGACGGTTGGCTGATGGCTACCGTTACGCTTCAGACACTCGGGGGTAAGCCCAAGCCGGT
>NW_027117452.1:635000-637500 GCF_038381095.1 Phyllosticta capitalensis | reverse complement strand
GGTCGGAGGGGTCTTTTACACATCACCACCGAAAATATTTTTTTAAAAAATATTTCCCGGCGCGGGAAACTTTGCACGTCAATAATGTGTGAAAAGGTGTCCGGTGGGTATATGAGAGGGTGTGTCTGGCTCGGCCGGACATGGAGGTAGCAGGCTGACCTTGGTCGAGCGTGCTAACCCCCTCCTCACGGCGGGTTTCTAGGGGGAATGCTTCCTTGCCAGGGAGGCGCCGTCCGCGAGAGGCACCTCTACGCGTAGGCCGGGCCGTATAGACGGACCAGGCATCGCGCGTGAGGGTATTGCCCAGGTGGGAGGGTGGTCCTAGCCATGGACCGGTCTCGTGCCAGGGCAGGGCCATTCTCGGGCGGGCAGCCGGGTGGATGGGGTCACCCCCGCCACCCCGAGGCCATCGGGAGCCCGGTGGTCTTGCGGCTGCAGGCCGGGGTGGGGAGGGTCTCATGTGCGGGAAATATTCTGCTCCGGGTAGTTTTATTGCGGCGCGGCGCGGGGGTTTTGATTTTTTTTCGCGGAGGTGAGGGGTTTAGAGAAGGGAAAGGGGAAGGGGCGTTGCCAGGGGCGGAGGGGGGAAGGAGGAGGGGAGAGGAGCAGGGAAGTTGCCAGACTGCTGAGGGTACCCTCTCTCCGGGTAGGTAGGCGGAGGAGATTGGGTACCCCCTCTCCGGGTAGGTGGGTGGGGGGAATTGGGTACCCCCTCTCCGGGTAGGGGTTGGGAGGGAATTGGGTACCCTCTCTCCGGGTGAGTTTCGAGTGCACCTTGAGATTGGTCGATGTGCGGAGGCGTGCCATTGCGCCAGGGGGCTCCTGCAGCGTACTGGCAGGCTGGTAGGGCTATCTTGTGAGCCTGCGGAGGGGGTTCGGGAAGGCTCTGCAGACCGTGCTCGGCCCGTCGAAGCGGACTAGGTAGATTGGGCAAATTGGGTAATAGGTGTACCATGCCTCTCCACGCTGCTTACTGGCTGGCCAGGACGCCGGCGATGCCTGTGGGAGCTGCTAGGGGGCTATAGGGGCTGTGGATGAGGCTGTGGTGGTGGACTGGGTGAATCGGGTAGATTGGGTAAATTGGGTAACAGGTGTACCACACCTCTCTCCCACGCCGCCAGACTCCCTCGGCATGCCTTTGTGTCATCTAGGACGCGTTGAAAGTCCACTGATCATGCTAGGAGGGCTGGGGTGTCGTATCCGGGCCGTGGTGGCGGATTGGGTAACCGAGGCAGGGTACCCAATCCGCTGGTAGGTCGACAGTCTTCCGGTGCGCCACTGGAAGGGTTTCCCACGCCGTCGAGGTAGGCCCCTGGGGGGTGAACTGGCCCTGGGGAGGCATGGAAACTCGAAAGGGACGCTGCGGCAAGTTTTTGAAATTTTCCGTGGTCGAAAATATTTTCTGGTCAAGTTTGCTAAAAGATGTCTGGACACTTCAGTGCAGAAAATCACAACTCGTGCAGACAATAGTTTCCGACCATATAAACGCACAGTAGTGCTACCTGGCACCAATAGACGCCCTGGGGGTACCTCTGGAGCGGTTGGACCGGACTCAGGGGCCGTGGGTGGCACCCGGGGTGGGGGTGGCCAGGGGGCCGGTAGGACCCAGCCGCGGAACTCGGTCCAAAAATGCATCATACGTCGTCTGTACGCTATTATAAGCTACCCTGAAAGCATGAAGCTGATCGGGCGGTCGGGTCCTACGGGGCTGCCCGACACCCCTGCCGACCCCCTCCCTGAGCACCACCTCGGGTACCAACTCCACACCCACCAGACCTACGACCCCCAAACCACACAGCAAGGTGCCCAAGGGTAATAGAAGGGCAACGGACGTGTTCCGGCGCTTCTGGGAGGTGGTCTTGCCGAGATCTCGAGTTTCTCCCAGGGGGCCTCCCAAACCTTCACCAGGGGGGACGACGACCCCCCTGGGTGTAACACCCCAAATGTGACGCCTTCCCCCGTGTTGTCGAGGTCGAAGAGTCCGTTTGGCACCTCAACGGACCCCGTAGCGTCAATATCCATACAGATATCGTATTTTTGCAATAAAATCCGACCCCCTTTTCTCCACCTACCGCAACGGGCAGGACCCCCCACCCCCTCATACTACCCCCACAGGTGAGTTAGACCCATGGGCACGCCCCAGACGTGTTTTCGATGTAGAGCATGTTTCCGGCCTCGTTGTATACTCCGATAAGTCCCTTTTTGGCACCACCCTTTGATCCACCACCACGCGCCAACGAGGCCCCTCCTCACTTTACGACTATCACGATGGTGTTCACCGCACTTGATAGCACCCGTCCATGCCAAAATCTCGCAAAAGATGAAGTGGATGGTTGTTCACCCGATTCTGGTTGTATGGGGTCGGAGGGGTCTTTTACACATCACCACCGAAAATATTTTTTTGAAAAATATTTCCCGGCGCGGGAAATTTTGCACGTCAATAACGTGTGAAAAGGTGTCCGGTGGGTATATGAGAGGGGAGGCAAGACAAGAGCAAGAA
>NW_027117451.1:1280000-1420547 GCF_038381095.1 Phyllosticta capitalensis | reverse complement strand
ACCCTAACCCTAACCCTAACCCTAACCCTAACCCTAACCCTAACCCTAACCCTAACCCTAACCCTAACCCTAACCCTAACCCTAACCCTAACCCTAACCCTAACCCTAACCCTAACCCTAACCCTAACCCTAACCCTAACCCTAGTAGGTATCTATTATTCTAGATAAAAATCTAGATAGTAATAATAAGATAGTATATGGGTTTTAGTAGTAAGATTATCTCTATTAAAAGTAAAATTAAAATAGAGATACTCTAGTAAATAGTAGTATATATCTATTATTCTAGTTAAAGATCTAGCTAGTATATAGAGTCTAGTAGTAAGATTATTATTATTAAAGATAAAGATACCTAGAGTAGCTACTAGCTAGTTAGAATAAAAAGTAGCTATAAATACTTTTCTCTATTTAGTAATATACTAGTTAGAACTATTATTAATATTAGATAAGATATATATCTATTATTCTTAGTAAAGATATAGATAATAAGGCTATATATAGATTCTAGTAGTATACTTATTATTATTGAGGGTTAAATTAGAATAGAGGTAACTAGAAAAGCTTTTAGTAGATAAAGAATTTTTTTTATCTTCTAGAATAAAATTAAGCCTTAGATATTAGAATTAGAGCAAAGAAGTCCGCTCTCTATTAAGCCTACTTTAGAGCTAGTAAGTAGCAGCGATCGCAGGACTTCCTATTCTGAGCCTACGGGATAAACAAGGCATGCTTTTTTCGCTAACTACCAGCGGAACAAGCACCAAGATAGCGCGACCATCGAGATAGCAATTATTCGAGAATCTTCACCGCGAGTTCGGCGTATCAGACGGTAGCTCCGCCACTCGTCGTCGCGTCGTCGCGTTTCTTTGATGAGCCGACAAACATCGGAACGACCCGGCGTGTCAGAGCATAGCCTGGACTTTGAGCGAGCGAACTTGGCCTCGGACGGCACCGGTACTTCTGAAACTGAGGAAACCGTCGGAGTGGTGTCGTGGATTCTTCCGCTCTAGCTCTTGCAGCGGTCGTCTTGAGCGACGGACAGCAGATCAGTGTCGGAGAGACGAGTGCTCAAAGACTTCAAGTGCGGTCCGGGGCAGTCGAAGCTCCTCGTCCACTGCGCTCAAAGATTCGACTGCAAAGGCTCCTTTCGTGGCTGTGCTCGCTGCGCCATTTTGCGTCGAGCTACCAAAGCACGTTTCAGCGGACGGCTGCGAGATGCCGATGGCGCAAAAGGCGGCATGAAACCAATCCATCCGGACCGGTCTACACGCAGCGATGCTAGGACTCGAACGGCGAAGCCGCTCTGCAGCAGCGACCGAAAGACACCGCCAAGATGGACTGGACGACTGGCGGTCGAACTTGGCAGGGGCGTGGTCGACACGACCTCAGCCTCGTCGGAAACCAAGTTTGTGGCGGTGATTGCAAAGGTTGTTCGCAGCGACTGCCTGCAGTTGAGCCAAAACGAACTGTATGCCCCGTGCCGAAACTCGTATGGTGTCAAACGTCGACGATACACCGACGAGGCGGTGAAATTGAGAAGCGGAGAGAAAAGTCCGTCCGATCAATCGCGCGTCCATTCGCGGGGCGAAGCAATGCTCGACCATCCAGAGAGTCAGTAAACAAAAGACGGTGAAGGAAATCATGTCCACATCCAAGTCAGATTCCTCGTGGTGTATCCTGAAGGAGCGCGGCTCAACTGCTTGCGGGAGCGCTAAAAAGCTTAGCTAGACTCTTTCCCTGTTTCCAGGTTCACTTTGCCGGGTTTCCCTTTGGTTTGCGGCAATAATGTTGCGGTCTAGACCATCGGGGTCTGCTTCTTCGAAACCTCTCATTGCCGCATTGCTTTGGTGAGTTGTTTTTTGCCGGTGTTCCATGGTCACACGGAAACATGCTCTATTTTCGCGCCCCTAGAACATGCTCAGATCGGCGTGACCAAGGAACTGAGACTCACCGCGATGATTCGGCTACTGGCGTGTTGAGATGCTCCGGATATGCGGCAGTCATGGAGGCCGAGATGGGCTATAAGAGGAGCTTGTCCTGTTCATCAAGTTCACTCTCCAGACATCCAAAGTACAGTTCAAGTTCATACAGACTCAACAACAACCGACCTTCATCATGCGTTTCTCCAGTGCCGTCCTGATTACCATTGCCTCGGCAAGGTGAGTCGCCAAGGATTTCATCATCTTTTGAAGGCATGACTGATTTTTGCAAGTGCCATGGTTGGCGCTCTGCCTGCTGCTCAGCCCAGCGAAAGCTACACCCCTCAGCCGTACGGTGCGGTTGAAAAACGAGGTCTTGAAGGTTCTGAGAACTCTCACGACGCGCCGCACGCCTTGAAGGCTCGCGACGACTACGACGATGACGATGAGAGACGCCGACAGCAGCAACAGCAGCAAAAGGAAGATGAGCAGAGACGCAGGCAGCAGCAGCAGCAACAGAAGGAGGATGAGCAGAGGCGCAGGCAGCAACAGCAGCAGCAGGAGGACGATGAGGAGAGGCGCAAGCAGGAGGCGAAGCAGCAGAAAGAAGATGAGCAGCGGCGCAAGCAGGAGCAGCAGCAGAAGAAGGATGACGAGCAGAGGCGCAAGCAGGAGCAGCAACAAGAGAAGGAAGACGAGAAGAGGCGCCAGCAAGAGGCCGACCGGAAGAGGAAGAACGACGACAAGCGCTCTCTGGAGACTCGCGACGAAGATGACGAAGCGAAGAAGGGCAAGGGTGGCCGTCGCCCGCCCAACGAGGTCGAGGATGACGATGAGAAGAAGAAGGGCAAAGGCGGACGTCGTCCTCCGGTCATGGCCCGCGCTGAAGATGACGAAGCGAAGAAGGGCAAGGGTGGCCGTCGCCCGCCCAACGAGGTCGAGGATGACGATGAGAAGAAGAAGGGCAAAGGCGGACGTCGTCCTCCGGTCATGGCTCGCGCGGAAGATGAAGAGGCCAAGAAGGGCAAAGGTGGCCGTCGCCCCCCGACCGAGCTCGAAGAGGATGACGAGGCGAAGAAGGGCAAGGGAGGTCGCCGCCCACCGGTCGAGGCTCGCGCAAACAACAACAACAACAACAACCGGAGGCCAAACGGCAACCGTCCGCAAGGCCAGCAGGGTCAGAAGGGTAAGGGTGGCAAGGGCGGCAAGGGCGGCAAGGGTGGTCGCCGTCCTCCCAACTAAGCAACAAAGTTGAAGTTGCCTCTGGCCCTGACCGGGATGTCGTCTGAGTTGCCTTGGTCGTCGCTCAGATTCCGGCTGGAGGTTGCCTGACGTTGTCTGATGGAAAAGTGTTTGGCGCATTGTTTTGAAGCCTTTTGATCTTCCGCTGTCAGTCACTCTTTCAATCAATTGGTGTCGTTTCAAACTTGGTCCCAAAAACGTGATATCCATGCTTTGAGCTGCTGGAAGTGTCGGACATTGTAGAGCAAACGCAAGTCTTGGATGGTGCTGTCGCGCCAAATATATGCCGGCTCTCGGCAAGTGATTGTCGTGAAGTCGACATGCTTTGTCATCTGGCCAAAGGAATAGGATTGATTCGGCGGCATCTTGCAGGCAAAGTCGGTTGCTGAGAAACCGTTGCGAGAATCGTGCCGAGGGTCGGGCGATGAAATGGTGACGGCGCGAGCGTACTGTGGTCTGACTGAGTCAGACCGTAAGGGACTGCTTCAGTGATATCAAGACTGAGGATCCAAGTGGCCAGAAGGGCGTTTGCGGAGAGCAGTCAAGTGAGCATGCGACAACTTGGTAGCAAGGCCTGGGTGACATTTCTTTTCAACGCGGCCTTGGCTGCTGGAGACGTTTGTTCAGGAAGAGTCTTCGGAGAGCCATTTGAGCGACCGTCTTGCTTTCTGGAGCTGAAAGACGATTGATCGTTGGTGTTGGTGTTGGTTGTTGGTTTGGCGGAAGAATGAAGCCGCAAGGCGTGTGACGTTCTGGCGGAGCGGAGCGGAGAAAGACGGAGCGGAGCGGAAAAGCACCCTAGTGCGGCAGGGCGGAAGAAGATGTCGACGAAACTCTGACTCTCCAAGTCTTTCACCCCCTCATCCTCTTCGCCATGCGTCGCGTTCTCTGGACTGCATTCTGACCCGCAGCTCCTCCATTCCTGTTCCGACCCCAACCCGTCGCGCTTCTTCTCCCACATGCCGCCAATACCACCAAGCCGCTCGCCGTTCCTGACAGCATCCATAAAGCAGTCCTTCCTCGAAGCTTCACTCGCTGGTCGATTCGCGATGAACACAAACGCCTGCGGCCCTACCCTCGCCATTCAGCTCCCACCACAAAGCCAACAAAGCGTCGACTGTTCCGCCGGCGCGACCGAATCCCGGTCTTGGGTTCGAACATCTTCGAGTATGGAAGCGGCATAATTCGGGCGGAGAGGAATGGAGCAGAAGGATTGGAGACGATCTGTCAAGAGAAGCTTCAACGGCTAGGTGCGACGGAAGGTTTACAAAGATGGCCGACTTTCTCCTCCGGGATGTTGCGCTTTGTGTCCATCGCGGCCTCGCCAACTGCTGAGGGAATAGAGCAAGAACTCCGCTCCACACTGCTTGGGTCTGTTCGCGTCGAAGCGTTGGTGTGCTCACGGAGATTCCACGAATGTATGCCTTCGGTCGTAGAGAAACCGCAGGCGTTGGACGGGCGGAGCAGCTCCTCTCTGGCGCTGCCCTCGCCCCCTCTGGAGCTGCTTCGACTTCCATCTTGGATAAAGGCCATACGAGTGCCTGGCCAGCAGTCTCTCTTGGCCGCATGCTGGTCTTAAAGGTGAGTGAGACGGAGGAACTGGTTCGATTGCTGAATGCAGTGCTGCATGTTGCCGAATACGACTTCCTGCCAAAAAGAGCTGTACAGGCCGAGTCTCCAAGCGACATTGTGCAGCAGCCGCTCGTTCATCATGGTACGGCCCGCGCCGACAGCACTCTCATATCTGCCGATACGAGACAACTTCCAGCCAATGGCTAGATGCAGAAAAGCATGCAGGAGAAAAATGGGCAGCCGGCCGCCACAACTTTCCCCGCCATCTTCTTTTGCCAGCCAAAGATGTTCCGTGGTGCTTTCCACCTATCTTGAGCCCACAGCTCTCCTGCCCAGCGTCGTTGACGGGCCAATTCGAAGCGAACAAGGTATCCACCTATCTGAAACGGGACTGTCGCTCAAGGAGACGTCTGTGGTCGAGCACCAATCATGAACAACAACGGAGCAATGCCATGGACGTGCATTGTCTGTGTTTGCTGTTTCGCAGCCTGACAGCAGGTGGGCTCTCCAGATCAGCCCCCTAGGTCGCTTCGGACCATTCTGCCTTTTCTTCTCCCATGTATAAAGCTCCATTCCCTGTTGTTGTTAGTTACAATGTCGTCGCGCCAATCCATTCCCATTTGAACAAAAGATGCGGTCAATTGCACGTGTGATTTGCCAAAGCCTTTTGGCTTTTGCTGCTGTCGTCCACGCGACGACCTACTCCAATGCGCTCAAAGACACAGATGGATCGGATCCTCACATGGTCTACACCGGCGGATACTACTACCTCATGACAACAACTTGGACAGACCTCGAAATCACTCGCGCAACGACGCTCGAGGGCTTGAAGACGGGGGACAAGAAGACCGTCTGGACCGACACCACCAGCAGCCGGTGCTGCAACGTCTGGGCGCCGGAGCTCCACTACATCGACAATGCTTGGTACATCTACTACACGGCTGGAATCGCGGCGGATACGACAGGGCAGAAGCTCCATGTCCTGCAAGGTACGAATGCTCCTCGTCTGATATCTCAAGCTGATTCTGACGTCTGATTTCTGCAACAGGCGGAGCCAGCCCGTGGGATGACGACTTTACCTACCTCGCGCAGCTGACGGACAACTGGGGAATCGACGGCACCGTCGTCCGCTTTACCTCTGGAAACTATTTTGCGTACTCGTGCTTCAGCAGCAACGACCTGCAGTCGCTGTGCATCGCGCCGCTCAACTCGCCGGGCGAGCTCGGCGCGACGACGGTCATCTCAGAGCCCACTGAAGACTGGGAGACGGTCGACACTCCGGTCAACGAAGGACCTGCAGCCATGTACCACGGCGGCAAGACGTACCTTGCGTACTCGGCCAGCTACTGCTGGACGGCGAGCTACCAACTCGGCCTGTTGACGTGGGACGGCAGCGGCGACCCCACGGCCGCAGCCAGCTGGAGCAAGTCGGGCCCTGTCTTTAGCTCGGCCAATGGGAATTATGGCACGGGGCACAACGGGTGAGTACCAGCAACCCTCTCCTTTTCCCGTCTCCACGCGATCAAGATCAACCACTGCAGGCGTTGTGGTGTCCTCCAGCTCTCGAGGAGCGAACAGACACAAGACTGACTCGATTGACAGGTTCTTCACGAGCCCCGACGGCACCGAGATCTGGAACGTGTACCACGCGACGGCCAACGCGGCCGGCACGTGCGATGGCAACCGGTACACGTCGGCGCAGGTGGTTAACTGGAACGCGGACGGCTCGCCGGACTTTGGCACGGCGGCGGCGTTGGGCACGGTTCTGACGGGGCCGTCTGGGGAGTGAGTGTTGCTGCGTTGGTGGGTGGGAGGAGTGCTGTTTTGGTGGGTACTGGCGGAGAAGAGGTGGTTTGCGCTATGTGCACGTAATTCAGAGTCTGCTGATTGCATGGTGCTCTCTTTTTGGTGCGCCGTCGTTGTGTGTTTTGGACATCGTCGCGCGATTGGTCTTGACTAGCAACCAGTCGTTGGTCGGGCTTTGCAGTCATACCTACTCTGCTCCGAGTGTGCCATTCCGGCATCACCACTTCGCGGGAGCCTATTCCAGTCCCCTCCCCTCCCTCATGCACCACGGTGGCACTTCAAAGCTCGGAACTCCCGTTCTCCGGGCGAAGGCACTTTTGGCCCCCTCCCCATCAGCCGCGGCCGCGGATGATTCGTGGGAATACTTCGACTGTTTACAGACCGGTCCGACGATCCGTTTGCTCGGGGGCGAAGAATTGCCAAGGCTGCTTGAATGTGTGAGGGAGAGCGAGGGCGATTTTTCCGCCGCTTGGCTGGCCGGATTGAGGGTTGTGTTTGCAGAGGTATGCGAAGAGGGGCGCCTGCTGGCTGTATCTGTTACTACCTTGTCACACCAAGATCTTTGGGGAATACTGTGTCTAAAAGATTGCCGAGGTGGATGTGACTCGAGTGGCCGGGGACGTGTGGGGGGGAATTTTGCTGCCGCGGTGGGCGGAAAGCGTGAGGTGGATAACATAGCGGAGGGGCAGAGCGGAGCCGGGTATGAATCAACGCGGTCGCCGCCCACGATGATGGGCCTACGATTATCATTCAGACGCAGCGGAGCGGGAGCGGTGATTATAGTGAGGATGACGTTGGAGCAGAATCGAGTGTGGTTTGGGAGGCGAGATTCCAACACCATGCAGACTACCGCAGCAAGCGTCAGCGCTTGCTTGTAGGGTGGATTGCAACAGATTGGCGGCGAGAGCTGAATGGGTTGCGGCAGGGCATGCTTGCGAGATTCTACACCATAGCAGAATGGGGGCGACGGCGGCGAGGGTATTGCGGGTGGTGGAGGGAGGAGCACGGCGGGCGGCGACGGCGACGGCGACGCGGTAGTGCGAGCAGCAGGGTTTTATGTCTGACTACGTCCTTGTGAATTGTGAGTTACGAAACAGAGCCAGCCTCAAGAGTCGACGTCAAATTTGGGGAAAACGGCGAGTGATCAGAAGCCTACGCCAAAGGACTTGGACAACCTTCCGGGCTCTTGAAACAATTGCTGCGGTGAGTATTCAAGCAGCCGCGCCGGAAAGCTGGCGTTTGTTTTGAGGGCCACTGAGATGATAATGTCACCAAAAGAGGGCGAGAGTAAGAGCTGGGCGGTGGTGGTGATGAAGTGGAACGGACAAGGGCGGGAACACAGTCGACACTTCAAAATTATGGGGATTTGCAGTGACAGTCTCGCCAGCGACGTGACTGTAAGCACAGCCCTATTTTCATTCAGTATATCCGGGTTCAGGTGTCTTGTAAAATTTGCAATGAGCTTCGTAGAAAGTATCAATCTTGCGCTTTGCTGACATGGAAAGAAATCGCTGTGTGCGTGCATACTCTACAACTTGGCCTTGGGCTTCTCCGTCTTCAACATGGCTTCCGCCACCAAGCGCCTCTGCACCTTGCCCGTCGCCGTCTTGGGCATGATGTCTGTGAAAAAGACCTTCTTGGGGAGCTTGAACTTGGCAACCTTGTCCGTCAGCCACTGCTTCAGCTCGTTGGCGCTCAGCTGCTTGCCGCCGTTCAGGACAATGGCGACGCCGACGTCCTGGCCGTACATCTCATCGGCAATGGCGAAGCTCACGGCCTCGGAAACGGCCGGGTGTTGTGCCATGACGTTGTCGAGCTCAATGGGCGAAATCTTTTCGCCGCCCTTGTTGATGAGCTCCTTGATGCGGCCAGTGATGATGACGTAGCCCTCCTTGTCCAGCTTGCCTTGGTCACCAGTGCGGAAGAATCCAGTGCTTGTGAAACTCGACTTGTTGGCCTCGGGGTTGTTCAAGTAGCCCTTGGTCACGTTCTCGCCCCGCACGCAAATCTCGCCTTCTTTCCCTTGCGGCACTTCGGCGCCGGCTTGGTCGAGAATCTTGACCTCGACGCCTTGTCCAATGCCGACGGAGCCAGGCTTGCGGGGTCCGTTTTGAGGGAGCGGGTTGGACGTCATTTGATGCGCGGCCTCGGTCATGGCGTAAGCCTCCAGAACGGGAGCATCAAACGCCTTCTCCAAAGCCTTGAAAACTTCCGGGCTGAGCGGCGAGGAGCACGACCGAATGAAACGAATGTTGGGCTTGGGGCTCGGCGGCGGGCTCTTGAGCAGAATCTGGTGGATGGTCGGGACGGCGGTGTACCAGTTGGCCTTGTGCTCGTTGAAGTCGCGCCAGAAATCAGACGCCGAGAATTTCGGAGGCACAATGACGGATCCGCCAGAGTGGAGTGGTGCGAGGAAGCCCGCGAGAAGACCGTGAACGTGAAAAAGGGGCATGACCAGCATGGTGCGGTCCTGCGCAGTGAGCTGATAGGTGTTTTGGATGTTCTCTGTGATGCGGTGAGCCAATGATGTCATGTGACAAGGAATGTCTACGTACTCATGGTTCTTGTCAGGTTTCGGTGGCTCAAAGGAACGGCCTTTGGCCTGCCAGTGGTACCGCTCGTGTGAAGGACAAGTGCAATGTCGTCTGGTTGCGCAGTCTCGACGTTTTGGCCACCCTTTCCAGAAAGCTTCCCCGTCTCTTTGACATCCAGAACGACCTCTTTGCCGTTGAAGTAGCATTCGGCAATGGCAGCATTGTACTTGCGTGCTGCCCTGACGGCCGGCGAGTTTTGAGCAAATTGACCTTTGGGTACCAGGGCCACAGCGGACTTCAAGTCGTCAATGTAGAATTCAAATTCATCTTGCTTGTAGGCCGGGTTGAGCGGGGCAGCAATGCCTCTCTGCCACGATGCGGCCAGAAAAGAGACGATGAATTCGTAGCTGTTGGGGAGAGCAATGGATACAGCAGACTGAGGCGTGATTCCGAGAGCAGCGAGTTTCTTTTGAAAAGATGCGATTTCGCGATTGAGTTGGTGGTAAGACACGGTCAGAGCAGGCGTGCCGGGCACAATGACTGCGGTAGATGGCGATTGGGCCGAGAAGGCGGTTGAAAGCGTCGTCGCCATGGCGCTGGAGGAGGGACAGATTGTATGTACAGCGAAGACAGAGAAGATACTGAGAGAAGGACGAGGACGACAAGGAGAGAAGAATGTTCTTGAGATGATTGCGCCATCCAAGTGTTGTTCTCGACGAGGCAACTGACGGCGTTATCTCCGATCTCCGCGGGCCCGACGCTTGGACCACCGGGAAGCCTGGCGTCGTTCCTCTCGTCATGGTGAAAGCAACACCGAACTTCTCCACCATCTTCAGCTTCCTTCGGTCGCGCATCATGGCGCAGGAAAACAACTCCAACAATACCCCTCGAGGCCTATCCTCGTTTGCCAACCTCCTCGGATCCAATGCCGGCACCATCTCGAGCGCGCCCGTCTTGTACGCGCAACAACCGGGCGGCGACGACGCGCCAAAGGACGAGGCCGCCGCAAAGAAGCAGCAGATCAACTCAGGTACCTCCGCTTGCGTGCCCAGACGTCTACTCCTCCAAGGCTGCCGATAGTGACTTGAGCAGCGTAACGTTGACGTCGAGCAGCAGCTCTACGCTTCCAGCCGACAAAGCGCCCGCAGCTCGCGGCGCAAAAGAAACCAAAAAAGTCTGCCTCTGGAGTCCAATCCTCAAGCTCACCTGATCCCTCCAATAAGACCGGTGCTCCCAAAGTCGTTGCGCTCGCGGCCAATCCGCCCTCAAAAACCACATTCGCAGATTGGACTGCCGACGACGACGACGTCAATGGTTTCTATACAGCGACCCACAAGTACCGGGAGAGAGGTGGCCGCAAGAAGAAGAAAAAGAAGCAGCAGCAGGAGCAGGAGCTTGAGCAGAACTGGGACGACATTTACGATCCGACCCGCCCCAACGACTACAGCCAGTACAGAGGGAGCGAGGAGCAAATGCGCGAGATCAACGAGTGGAAAGAGCATCTTCACAGGTTCGACAAGAGGGCTGATTCGATGGACTATTCGTCGAGCGAAGACGAGAGCCGAAGACCGCGAATGAATGGTGCGTATGCTTTCCATTTGGGATGCGCCCAAGTACTGATGAGCTGCAGCACAATTTGCTCCGCCAAAGAGCCTCAACTTTGCTCCACCCCCAAGTCTGAACGACCCCCCACCACCTCCCGTCTCGACCGCCGCGGCCGAGATTCCCGACGATCCCACTGGGGAAGATGCATACGCTCGACGAATGCGCCTGAGCGGGTTATCTGGAAATCCTCCGCCACCACCTCCTCAAGATGACGAACCTGCCGGCCACCCTCTCGTCACGTCAAATCCTCCGCCGCCGCCGCCGCCTTCCGAATCCGCTCCCTCGGCGACCATATCACGCGCGCCTGTCCGTTACGAGCTTCCACCTGCCCCGGCGGGCCTCCCCGCAACAGAAGAAGAGATGGACCAAATGATGGGAGACGAGGAAGAGGAGCCCCCATCAGAGTCAATGCAAGAAGACGACGACGGCCCACGATCAAAGGCACCCGGACAAAAGGGCTTTGCCCAGCGCTTGATGCAAAAGTATGGCTGGGAAAAGGGCAAGGGTCTTGGAGCAAAGGAAACTGGCATCGTCACACCTCTACAAATGCAGGCTCAGAAGCGGAAGAAGAAGCCGGATGCCGAAGGCGGTGGGTGGGCTGCTCCAAAGGGTATGGGCAAAATCATTGGAGGAAAGAGGGTCAAGGTGGATGAAGAAAACGGGCCATACCCTTCGCTCAGCGAGGTTATCGTCCTCTTCCACATGGTCGACGGCATGGACGTGGAGAAAGAACTGCAGGAAGGTCTCTTGGTGCAGGAGATTGGCGAGGAGTGCGGCGCCAAGGTGAGCAGTCCGTCTGCAATTCAGGTGCTCTGAAATCTAACAATCAGCAGTATGGCCGCATAGAGCAAGTGCGCATCGACAAGGACAACACTGCCGAGACCGTCCCTGTTTTCATCAAGTTCACCAGCCAAATGTCGGCCCTCCGCGCCGTCAACGCTCTCGATGGACGGATATTCAATGGCAACAAGATCACTGCCCGATACTTCGACTCGGCAAAGTTTACCAACGGCCATCTCGAAGTTGTGGTGCCAAAAGATGAGGCGGAGCCGCAAGAAGGGGATATTTTGCAGCAGTAAAATGTGGCTCGCTGTGGCAGTTCATAGCACCTCGACTACGAGTGCTCCCCGTCTTTGCGTGCATGGCTTTCGATCGGACTTTGTTTCTACTGGCTACGACTGCTGCACAAACTCAGGACCATTTGGCGCTCGGGGGCTCAGAAATCCCGCTGTAACAATAGAGCTTGGATGGTAGAGAGAAGGGAATCAAAAAACAATTACTACCGCTTGCATGTTCCAATCAGCTCCTTCGAAATTCAATGCTTTTTTTTTTTTTTTTTTTTTGCCGATACCCAAAACCTTTCCAAACTCCTCGTGGTCAAGATACCATGATGGTTCTGTAAAACTTTCGGCGTCCTATCAAGTCGTCAGCACGAGAGACCGACACATGTAGCCATACAGGAGTGGGGTAGATCCGGCAAGCATCTTGCATAGCAGACGTGGGACTCGACTTCAATTCATAGTGCTAGTAGCATTTCGCACGAAAAAGGCCTTTCAACTGCGCGCCTGCGCGCTCTTGTTCTTTCCTTAATCAGAACACACGTCAAGGCCAGGGCGCGCGCAGGCTCCACTCTGGTCGCTCTCGCCGCCGAGGTACATCCACCGCACCCCATCACATCATCGTCTGTGCGGTAGGTGCCGATGCCGAACCCCAGACTGCTTGCCTACAAAAGACAGCCAAACGGCGCAACCTACACCTCCTGGTCACTCCGATGTCACTTCGTCTGCATACCCCGGTCTCAAGCATCTTCCGCGCCTGCACCCCAACTCGCGCCGCCTGCACCCCAACTCGCGCCGCCGGTATCCAGACCCGCGGCGTCGCATTCTTCTCCTCTGCCTGTTCGCCTCCGCTTGCTCTTCGTCAAAGCACCAGCGCCGCCGCGAGGTCTTCTTTTGTGAGCACCACCACCACAGCCACCAGAGCGTACACAACTTCATCATCGCCGCCGACGCCTGCTTCTCAGAGTAAACCCGCAAAAGCAGAAATGGCATCCGCTTCCGAAACGCCCAAATGCGAATGGCTCGTCATTCTGCCGGATAGGCCTGGCGTGTTGGAGAAGCGCGTGCAGGTTCGGGAGTAAGTGTGCTGATTTCGTGTTTTCTTTGGTTTGGTTTGAGGAGGAGGAGGATGGTGTGGTTGCGAGGGGGTGTTGACGCTGCGGGCGTGGCTCTTTGATTTTTTACTTTTCGACGCTGGAGGTTTGCAACCGCTGCCGAGTCTGGCGGTGGACTTGGATTTGAGCTTGCTTGCAACGAGGAGATATAAACACGTTGCCCTGGGCGCGTGTTGCGTCGTCTCTTGTCTTCTTGGGCCGCTTGAAGCTCTCCGCCGTTTTTATTCCACACTATCTGGCCGGCCGTCTCTCTCCTGGCCCGCGGATCTTGCATCCACCAGACAAGAAAAGCAACATCACAGGCAAAAATGCCGCGTTTCCTCACCCCGCCCCACTGCGACGCGCTTCAATTCCACAACGTCACAAGCAGCGCTAACCGTATTCTTAGGTCACACCTCGCGGCGCTGGGCAGCGCATACCCAGCCGACTTCTGGCTGGTGGGCGGAGCGTTGCTGGGGCGGGCGCCGCACGACGCGCGCAACGAGGCCGGCAAGCCGCTGCCGATGCAGGGCAGCGCGGCGCTGGTGTGGGCCGAGAGCGAGGAGGTGGTCAGGGAGACGCTGGCCGCCGACGTCTATGCCCGCGAGGGCGTGTGGGATCTGGAGAAGCTGCAGATCTGGGCGTTTAAGAGTGCTGTCAGGAAGGGGTTGTGAGCGGGAGTGGTGAGGTTTGGGGTTGGTTGGAAGGGGTGGAGAGTTGTGGCTATGGTGGTGTGGGGCTAGCTTTCTGGGTGCGCTGGACATCACTGCGAGGGAGGGGGTTTTGGGGTGTGGCTTGGTGGGAAGGGGGATGGAATAGAGGCATCGAGGCTTTGCATTTTGCTCTGGTTGACGATACCTCGCTTGATCATTATGCAGTCCGCGCAAGAGCTATCTCAGCTCCCGGGCAGAGAAGTGGTGCATCGAGGCTTCTGGATCACCATGTTGCATCATGCCCCTTCGAGCTGAATTACTGAAGTCGTCTGTTCTCAAGACACTTGAAGGCTACTCATGCAAAAGAAATGGCTTCATAGGTGAACAGGGTACATTGCGGTGACGATAGACATAAATGGCGTTTTGGGGAGGTCCTGAGCCTCTCTTTGCCGGAGAAAAGAATACAGTCAAAACAAAGGCAGAATGTGCGGCTCTGAAAGCATGGCGCTGGATTCAGAGCGGAAAAATGAACATTGCGTTTACCAAGTGTCCGGCCCAAAGTGTTGGCCCGGAGCGACGGTTGCCTGTATTGCCGTGTCCTGCGAATCCATTGTCCCTTGAGAGACAGTATTGCCCCTGGACGAGCGTCAGTCAAAGCCTATGCTGAGATGAGATGACACAAACTTACCACCACTGCGGCGCCTCGACTCCGGGCATGGTGAATGCAAAGAAGATGACAAGCGTGGCGATGGCAAGGCCAGTATCGAGACCGATGGCCGTCATGTAGTTGAGTCGCGACCACCAGTTCCAGTGTCTTGTTCGAATGTACTTTTGGAAGACGAAGCCGACGACTCCCCACGACAAAAAGTTGAGCGGCGTCGCGGGTGGAATGGACCCCGCGCCGCCGAGGATGAGCGGGGCCATCAGGTATCGAGCGCCGGACCGGGGCCACTTCTTCGCCATGTACCAGAAGATGACGGGGAGAAGGGCGCCGATGGGGAAGAACCAGAACAAGGCGTTGTAGACTTGTCCCGGAGAGAAGATGCGCTGCGGGCCGAGCAGCCCCCAAATGATGGACGCCGAGAAGAAGACTCGGCCGCCGGGGCACGAGAACTTCTGCGGCTGTTGCGGGGTGCAAACGTCTTTGATGTTGTCGAGTGCAAAGTTCAGGACGAAGATTTGCACGAAGCAGGCGACCGTGGTCGCGACGACCTGCGCGGTGAACATGGTGCGGGGCGGGATTTTCATGTAGTGGCCGCTGATGCCGTTAGCACTGCTGTTCAGGAGACGGCGGCATTCGGGACTCACAATTTCAGATCGCCGACGAAGCTCAGTGCCTGCGACATGGTGATGTAGCCGTAAGTCTTGAACATCATCAAAGCAAGAGGGCGTCCTGGCTGCATGTACCCCATCAGGAACTCGGTGATGACATTGAGGCCAATCTGTTGGTTCGTGATCGCCTGAATGATGCCAATTGGAAGGGTAAAAACCATCGAAAGGATAATCGCAATGATGAAAGCCCACCACGCGAACTCGGTGGGGAAGGCCAGAATGGTGACGAATGACAGACCGATCATGAACACGAAAAGGGCACCGTACCACCAGTGCGGAGCCTCCTTGTACTTCATCATCATTTTGGCGTGGACATCCGGCTGCTCGATTTTGGAGCTCTTGAACTGGTGCCAAATCTGCTTGCGGTAGTGAAGAAACACGTAGACGACGAGAGATGCAATGGTGGCGAAGGAAAGCCCATAGCTGATGGCAAAGGTCGTGGAAATGAAAAGAGGGGAGTATTGCTTGTACGCGGCTTCGTTCAACGTCAGCCGGTCAGTCAAAATGAGCGAAGTATTGTAGGGTGCGCCGGTATTGTCGTAAGTGCTCGAGTCGCTGATGGGGAGAAACTTGGCGTAGAATGCGCCGCCGTAATGAAGACCAACAGCACCGAAGATGTAGAACGCAACGACTCCAATGAGGGTGT
This sequence comes from Phyllosticta capitalensis, assembly GCF_038381095.1. Lineage (NCBI taxonomy): Eukaryota > Fungi > Ascomycota > Dothideomycetes > Botryosphaeriales > Phyllostictaceae > Phyllosticta > Phyllosticta capitalensis. The sequence continues at coordinate 1,405,092 of NW_027117451.1, read as the reverse complement.
TTGCAATGGCGTGCCATGGAGGAATGAGCGGGTCGCCAACGAAACCAGTAATCTGAGTCCAGTCCAAGGTAAGTGGGATGAGAGACAGGCCGGTCGTGCCTCCGAAAAGCTGGTTGACCACGGGACTGTTTGGGTAGATCCACGTCATGAAAGCAAAGATGCTCAGGAATTGCGCCAGAAACCCCGGAATGAAATAGTAGATAAAAGATATCAGGAACATGAGGCCAAACCATCTGTACCGCGACATGGTACCGCCAAAAATCTTCGGGATTGTTGGATCGACAGTGACTTCTTTCTCGTGCATCGCGTGCATCAAGCTGACGCCAACAAGATTGACTGGCCAGATCATAGCAGCAGGGTACACTAGAAACTTGCGGAGCATTCCAGCGATTCCGTAACCGAGACTTTGCGTGGTGATAATCAACAGCAGTTGGAACAGGATCCCAAAGTCTTGTTTGTAGAAGCTGACCTGCGCAAGGATAACGTCCGTCGCATACGCCACTCCATACGAGACACCAGCCATGACAACAATGACTGAATGCTCCTTGTGGTTGAATGGCCCAGGATTGAGATTCCACTTGATTCCAAAGGTCGTGTGCTGCTTGTCGGGGAGGAGTTTGGCCCACAAGTTGCCGAGAAAGTACGAAATGAGCTGTGCCACGATTGTGCCCACGCTGATTGCCGGTTGACGCAGTGAAAAGATTGTGTTGACGCTGGCGCCAAAGATGGTGAGGATGAGGCCGAGCGTCCACGCGCGAATTGTATTTGCGGGCATGTCTTCGTCGTAGTTTGGAACCGCCGCACGAACTTCTGCATATGGGGAGTTTTCCTCCTCCTCGCCTCCTGCTTCTGTCAACCCTTTTTCGTCGACAACCTCTGCTGTGGCTTTTTCGTCTTCGGGATCCGGGAGGTTGGGGTCAGCCATTCGGTCTATCGTTCCATCCCAGGAGTCCAATCGTGTCTGAAGTTCTTCGACTGGCGCCAGTTTCCTGCTCCGGTCACGCCCTCTGTCCACCTCGATCCCTGACGATGATGCTTGCTTGCTGGACATTGTCGTCGTGCGGGGAGCATTCGAGGATACCTGCGATACGTGAAGGACCTGAGTTGTGCCAGACAACTCTTATTTGACCGGGACAAAGCGAAGGAGAGAAGGACCTGCAGTTCACATGTGGGCGCTTGGTGTCGTTAAAGGGGTACCGGGAGCTGTCGTTGCATTTCATCAAAAACCTTCTCAATTTGCCCTCGAGAAGAGCGACGTGAATTCGTGGGGCACAATCAAACCTGCCATCTTTGACGGTGAAACCGAACACCCGCAGTAGCTCTTCCTGAATTCAATCAATATAACAATACAAATGGATCTAGATGAGCCCATCATTGCCCTTTGAGGCTAATGGGTATAGGCTTGGTACGATACCAACTGCAAGTGGACGAACCTTGCCGACATCAGACGTTGACTGCATCGATGCATGAGCGGAGCCATCCAATCCGGAGCACGGCAAGTGTCTCAGTAATACAAAATGTGGATTGAAAGCACTAGGGCGTTGCAGAAGGCAGGCTTGCATGGGCCGCAGCGGCAGACTCGAGCCGCTGTCAACGGCGCCGCATCCAAAGTGCGGTGAGAGGGTCGCGTGCTTCATCCTGTCGAGCTTCTCCGAATCTTCGTTCGAAATTGCAGTGTGAGCATCCCCGCCACCAAGTGCAGACTTTCCAAATTTTTGATGCTGTTTCATTCTACCCCAAAAACCGTGAATCCTCGAAGTCGAGAATGGTGGCCGCAGGCGAATTGCTCGACTTTGGCCTGAAACCTGACGGCGGCGAATGCATGTGTCGGACCCTCTCTGTCGCATGTCAACGTCCTTGTCTTGTTGCACATGTGCTGCTCTTGCTTTCGATTTCTGAATTGCCCCCACCGGTGGTCGCAAGCTCTCGAGCCGCCGGCTCTTTTGATCCCAAGGGCGCTAATGTCGGACACTGGAATCCGCGTTGAAGTTAGTTTGCCGACGGGTTCTCTCGTCGCCATCGCACCGTCTCGGCGCTTGTGCCGGCTAAGGTGGATTGAGTGCACTTTTTCGGCTTGAAGACCTCATGGCCAATGAGAAGATGAGGATAGCGTCTGTCCGCGGTCAGACTTGCCGGAGTCGCTACCAAGGGGAGATCACAAGGAAGATTGGTGTTCCGAGGAGTGATCAAGTCAGGTTTCTGCACGTTGATAGCTCTGACGGCAAGTTTGCGGGTCGCCATAATGGCCGGTTGTTGAAGGTGGATGAAGAAGATGTGGTGGAAATAAAGTACAGTTGCCCGCAACGCTGTGGGTCTGCCCGCCGCCGCTAATCCGCTTTCGGGGCTGGTGGTTTTTGGGTGCAACCCGAAGGAAAACACCGACACCACAACAACAACGGCCTGCACGCCTCTTGAGCGCAACTCTCCTCTGCCACCACATGTCGTCACCGCTGATGGCCATGTTCAATCAGCTGTATCGAATCTGAAGCTTGCACTTGCCTTTCGGCACTCTCAAAGACTCCCAGCCGCCTCGTTTCTGCTTCGCGACAGCGGACACCCGCAATGGGCTGAGAAACCGCAGGCAAAACGGAAAATTTGGCAATCCTACCTCAGATCACAGCCGTGGCTTCTTCGAGAACCGTCGCCGCGTACCATCAACCCTTGGGGCCAGACTCATCCTAGAACAATCGCAAACTTTGGCGCCTTCACGTGCACCGCCCGAGACCAGGCCTGGATTCTGCTCTAACCGTCGCAAAGGCTTGTCCAGTTCAAAATGGCGCCAGGAAAGGCAGGGAAACGTCGAGAGTCGCCCAGCATTCACGACGCGCCTTGGCCCTGAGGCTCTTGACCCTGTCGAATGCAAGATCGAGGGAGGACAGCCTCGCGTTTCCTGGTGTCGCTGTGATGATGCGGGGGCGCAAACGCGGCCTCGACAAGACGGTTCAGCCACCTTCGCCCCATCGAAACTCGTTTGGCTCATGTCGAAGGATTTCGCACAGCCGCATCCGGTGTACCAAGAGTGCCACGTGGATGGAAACCCGGAATTCGTTCCAACAGCCTTGGGATCACCGCGTCTTACTTTCTGTTTTTCCCCCTTTCCTTGGTTGCAACATGGTTGAAAGATGATGACAAGCGTGGCACGAGAGAAGAAAGTGCAACGGCGCACTTTTGCGGCCGTGGCATCGTTCTCTCCGTCATCTTTCGATTGCAACGTTTTCGCTTTGTGTTCGACACATTTGCAATGGCCGTAGCAGTGTGTGTTACTGCAAAATCGCGATGATGTGCGATTGGAAAAGAAGCGCATGCTGTGTACTAATTCCGAAGCCTGCTGGCAATGGTCGCGGCAAACACCGCAGAGAGCGGCAACAGAAACATAGAACTTTCCAGCGTGGAAGGCGCGCGAATGGGGAGCATTCAAGCCTCCCGTGTGCACGGGACTACGAAGTATCCAAGTCCTCTGTAGTGAGTCACGGGAAATACTTCAACACCTTCAGTACGAATAGGTAGGGAGCGCGAGGTCAAGCAGCTGCGTTTTTGCTTCAAGTCTTGCTCTATTGTTGGTAAGCACATTCGGCCCCGCCGGCCAAGCGCATCGCCATCATGGCGTTGACTCTGTTTGGCCATTATTCTGCTGTCCTTGATGCAGGTAAGATGATTTTCGAGGGCGTGATCCGGCCCCGCCACTGGCAGAGCTGCGGCGCCACCATCATCATTCCTGATTACCCACGACTCAAGCGTAAGCAGAGCGCAAACCGAATATGACTCCAGCTTTCCCTGAGCAAGACTCGAGCGTGGCTTTTGACGACTTTCCTGCCACGACCGCTTCTGGACTCCTTTTTTGCGGTCTCCTTCCGCGCTGCCAGGGAGACATCGTCATCCACGACATCCTCTTATTCGCGGCTGGACCCGACTGCAATAATGCAGAAGCTGCATCTATTGGAGTCAAGCGAGGCTCCTTTTTCGCCTCGAATATCTGGCGACCGACCAGTGAAAAGAAACTTCTTTCGTTCCGTACGGGCATGGTACTTCTTTGTCCTTCATGTCCTCATCGTCATTACCTTTGGGCTTCTCGCAATCTTTCAACTGGATGGCAAATCCTTTCCCACGTCGCTGAGCGCCTCGGCCTCATCCATAGCCCACAACATTTACCATGGAAAACTTCGCCAGTCGGACGTCACGACACTCATTTCCGCCGCCCTTGTGGTGACCCGGTTTACTGTCAACGTCTGCAATGCGACCGCGGCCCAGCGGTGTCTCTTCATCTTGCTTGAGAAATGCGGAATCACGCTGCGGCAAATCGAGAGGCTTTTCTGCTACGAGCAAGGTCCGGCCGGGTTCGGCCTTTACCAGCTGGCAGCCACCTTGCTTCTGCTTCTGTTCATACCCGCTCAACTCAGCGCCCCAATCGCCCAAGGAGCAATTACCTGGGTCCCCAAAACCGTATTCAATCCGGCAAATTTCAACGTCTCTGTCAACACCGCTGGCCAAGGCCCAAGTTATGACGCGCTCCGGGAGTCATCAGACGTCCGTGGATTCTCCAAGTATCGAGCTTCGGGGCTGGCTGTACTCCATGGATTTACCGGTGATTTCTACTCGGTGAGAGAAGTCAACGACGTCCCCAGCCGGAGATGGATAAGTTCCATGAAAGAACATGGCAAGGTCAACGCATCCAAGGAATATCAGGCTCTTCCCGCGGATACCAAGGTCGGAAAGGCCGTGTTCCCATTCTTCCAAATGCAAAACTTGACCTGGATCGACTACCAATCCTCGTTTGAGCACTATCTGGATTTGAACAATGGTCTCTTCAACGTGAGCGCAAGAACCAATCCACTTGCAAAATCCCTCACGGGAAATGCAGCGATACTCCGTGATGCGCCGCTGTCGAGTTGGCTGTCGTCTTGGCCAAATGCGACAACCGTGAAGAACACGTACACGATAGCTATGGTGGCTGGGCAGCCGTCGGATGGAGTTTGCGCAAATGACAGCTCAACCTTCGGCCCTCTCCCTCTGGTGAAGCAATACCTGGACTCGACGAACAACTCGACGAATTGTTACCTTTTTGCGCAAGCCGAGGTCACGGCCGGCACTGTGGGATGCTCCAACTGCCAGGTAGTGGCACCAGGAGTTGTCGAACGGCCAGGTGACGCGCCAGGCCCTTTCGATCTGCACGCCGACGACCTGGTTGACATCGTGTTTGGAATGCTTCCTGAGACCATGCTGGCCATCGTCACTGCCAACGCGACGTACGCGCCGACCTTTGGGAACCTGGACGGCTTCCTCGCCGGCTCTTTCTCCGCGGCCTACCAAGCTTCCTGGAACGATCTCGTCGACCGCTTGGCCACCGGTGGCTCCACCAGCAACATTAGCCTACCTTACGATGACATGGAAGCCGTTGTCAACGCCGGCAGAATCCACATTTGGGTCGTCCTGCACATTCTTATCCTGGTCGCTGGCCTCATCCTCTTCGCCATGCAATGGCAGTGCGAACAGCCCGCCGTGATCGATTTCGCAGCAGTCTCGCTCCTGACAGACGCGGGCTCCATTCTCCGGAGAAACGACGCTGCCGGGATCAGAACCGCGTCCAGCATTTCTGGGAAAGACAGCGCTCGTGTGGGAAAGCTCGTCATGCGGCAGCAAGGATCCAGCGAATTACCGGCCCGCCATCGTGTTTTGAAGAGAATGAACGAGACGGACGACGACTTACGCTCATGGAGAAGCTCTTCGCACCAGCGCTCATTCAGTGACCTTTCGATGTTGCGAGACCGACGCTCGTCGAGGCATTCAACATGGCAGTCGCAGCCGACAGGCTACGAAAGAGTGGAAGAGTGATGGGACTGTGTTCTTTGTCTCGCCTTTGAAGCCTCTTCATGATCGGCTCTCTGAATTGTCTCAGGAAAACAATTTTGTGGCGCGCACTACTTGCCAAAGAGCAATCTACAGCGAAATGGCCCCAAAGATTACGAGGAGGCTCCGTCACTTGTGCAACTCGACGAGCTGGAATCAATCAGCAGATGGACTCAGCTACGTCTTGGCCGCATCGACAGGGAAGCTGGAGCTGTCGTTAAAGCATCCTTGTCTCCCGCCGCGTTCCGCATTGCCTGCCAACCCACCATCACACCGCTCGCATCAACGTCACCCTCTCGAAAGCACATCCTTCACAGAGACGACTATCCTCAGCAAAGCATCATGGCTCCCGACAACAAAGCAGCATCTATCCCGCTCATCTACCAAATCTTCATCCTCTGGCTCGAGCCCATCTTCGCGCTCAACGGCGCCTACATCTACGTCGCCAAGCCTACGGAGACACTGCAAATCATCACGCCGCCGCCAATCCACCCGCAGACGCTGCAGCAAACGGCCATCGAAACGACGCTCATGTGGGAAGTGGCCTCCCTCTACGTCTACTTTGCTTTCATCGAGCTCGTCATCCTGCGCTACGTCGGCACGGCGCGCCGCGACATCTGGCGGCTCGTCCTCGCCGGCATTCTGTTCTCCGACATGGGCCACTTGTGGTCTTTGAAGCTCATCGCGCAGGCGGCGGGGACGCCGGACGCTTGGTACGATCCGCGCATGTGGACGCGCTGGCAGGATTGGGGGAACCAGGGCTTGACGTGGTTTGGCTTTTTGCTGCGAATCTCTTTCCTGTTGGGGATTGGGTTTTGAGATCTTTTTCGCTCGAGGTTGCGCCGGGTGCGGCTGGGAGCTCACGCTGTGTCTTCTCTCGATGATTAGGGTTTCTCTCTGCTCCCTTGCACTTGGCTCGGCAGTTCTCGTCGCAATTCAGCAAAGACTTGCTTCACACAAAATCGAAGGCCTACGATACCATTCTGCAATCAGAGACTGTCCATTTCTATACAAATCTAATACCGCATCCTCTATCCAGGATTCTTTCTGTAACACAAGTCGCAAACCATTTCACTCCCTTCGCTTGATTGCTCCTCGTCTTTTCAAATCACCATTCGTCGTCCGTCGCTCCACCTTCTACCCTTTTTATCCCATGGTCGTCCAGCAGAGACGGTGCGGCTCTCATTCGTAGAAGAAGCTGCCTTAGATGTCGTCTTTGAATCGTTTGTCCGGACATGGCGACAACAATGAATGCCCTTTGACCAAGGCCGTGATGCCAATATGGCGCTCAAAGATCCAGTCCATGTCCGTTGAGTCGACGATGATGCGGCAGCCTATCACAGTGTGAACAAAAGCAATGTTCAACGCTGTAATCGAGCTCTTTGGTGCTGAGTCTCTGAATCGTCTGGTTGTCGATGTACGACGTGGCTAGACAGAGTCCTTCTGAGGAAATGGTGATAGGTCTCTGCAGGACTTCTCCGTCGTCGTCGTCTGTGTCGTCGCGCGGGTTGGAGACTTTCTCGTATCGAATGTCAAACGTGATGGCAATGCCCGCGCGGGCGAATCGCATCAGGTCGTCCATGAGCACTTCGTCCCTCAGGAGCTCCGAGACAGATATGCGTTCGAGATTGGGGCAGATCTCATCCTTGTGAGCCAGAACAGGGTTGATTGTGCGCATGACGTCTCCCGGGTAGCATTGCAACTCCCAAACTTGGAGATTGGGCGGGAAAATGGTCCTTAACATCTCAAAGGTAACGTCCTCGTAGTCCTGCTGGACGGACTTTCCGAACAGGCAATTTTCCACAACAGACATATGTCGCAGCGCCACCATCCTACAGAGCTTCATGGGTTCTTGGGAAGTGCCAGTAATGCCTTCTGTGATGACCAGCTTCACAAGTGAGTCTTTGACGGGCTCTAGCATATCGGCGGTGAAGTCGGGGGCACCCCAGTCCTCTTCCATCTCGTCATAGCCAGAGTTGGGCATGATCAGAAGCTCTTTGAGGGAGCGCGGGTACGTCAAGACGTTTCGGAGGCCGTCGATGTTGAGAGAGGAGCAGAAGATTTCGAGTCGCTGGAGGGAAGTGAACGGTCTGTCGGATGGCTGCATACTCGGGCCTATGTTGAGATTGATGAGCCTGAGCGCTTCGAGGCCTGGATGCTTGAGCACAGCTTCGTATGACTGCACATCTGTCCTCCATTCATTTTGGTCGACAATGCTCTCGTTGACTACCGGAAACAGGTGGCCTGTCTGATATTAGCATCAAATTGGGCTGGATACCTCCACATACTCACAAGTCTTGAGCTTGCGCAGTATTTCCCCTTTCGCAGCGCGGGCGAAGATGTCGTTGAAGCGGTCGAGGTAACAGTCGTACGACTTGAAGTAAAACTCCTGGATGTTTGGAAACAAAGGCAACAAGTCGCAGTCGCGAGGTTCGCGCTCATAGGCGCGATCCTCCATGCGCATGTCGTAGTTTTCTTTGCTTCCGCGGCAGACGTAGAGGCCTACGACATGCTTCGCCAAACTCGGCTTTGCCTTAATCGTGTTGAAGACAGTCGCCTGTTGATAGCAGTGCTTGATGACAATGTTGCTGTATAGGTAAGGCTCGACTATCGTGTTCAAATGCTTGCAAGTAAGCGCGATGTTGAACAACGCATGCCTTGTGTCGACTTGGGCCATGATCATGCTCTGGAGTTCATTGGGCATGTCCAGCAGTGAAGCTTTGGGAGGTGAGGATCGAGATCGACTCTTCAGCGACGACTGCGCGCGATTTGGTGGTCGACAAGCCCGGGATTTGCGCGCCATGGTGGAGATTGATGATGGATGATATGTAAAGAGGTCGAGGAGTCGATGGTGTCGTTTTAAAGGCTTGGGCGGCTGACTTGGAGCAATAGCCCACAGTCGTTCCCAAATACTCCGCAGCCGATTGAAGCACCTGATGGTTTGATTTGGGATGATTTGACGTCGGGACTGTTGGCTCGACGGTTACCAGCGGGAGGAAAAGGGATGTCACTGGAGCGCGATGGAGGTCGGAATGAGAGAAAAGGACGCCAAGGACCCTGGCAGATTGATGTGAGAGGACCAGGGGCGTACGAAGGTGATGATGTGAAGTCTCCCAAAGCGATGTCGAGGGTGGAAAAGACCGCGGCTGGACGCGCAGCCCCTCAATTTAGTCATCTTGCTCGCGAGCACTTCTATGGCGAAGCAATTTTAACACTTCCAATGGTGTTATCTTGAGCGGCGGACTTGCGATGGCGTCGCGATTCCTTGGCGTACCCTGTCACCTTTGTTTTGGAACTGGTCCTTCTCACGTCCTTCTCAGGGGCAAGGAACTGCGTAACAATTCAGGAAAGCCAAAGGCTTCTTCAAATGCAGCCGCATCTTCCATCATGAAACATTGCCTCGGCTTCTTTTCTGTCTTTGTACTGTTCAAAGTCGATAGCAACAGTTTTGGAGGGTTGTGCATTGGGCTCGGCACCGGCGACGTGTTCCATCCAGCCGGGATTCGTGGCAAGTCTGGTCCAGCGTGACTGACTCTGAGGCGGAATTATCCCATGCAGTCCAATACGCGTCAATGGCGGCGTTGTGTGCGTCTATGACCTCTACCTTAAAGCCTCTTCCTTGTGGCTTACTCTCTAGAAGAGGCGTAACAATGTTGAAGAGCTTCCGTGTCAGGTCGAAAAGGTTCATCCAACCCGCTCATCTGCGTACACCAATCTTAGTTTACCTGCTTGGGGCATGCGTTGGGCACATGGGTTGCTAGGGGGGGAGACTCCTACTTCTACAACGTCCTGCAAAGGAGCAAAGTGTCGCACTATCCAACCACTCCAAATCTTAGCTAGGGTCTATGAGGTTTTGAAAGTATCCACTATGGTCGTGGAAGAGCATGACCATCTAATGCTCATCGACGGCTCGCTTTTCCTTCCCGTTATATATACGAAGTCCATATAGTATGTGGCTATCCAAGATGAATACAAGGAGCTTTCAAACGTCTTCGAAAGCAACTGTTGTTGGTGCGTGCTTTAAAAGGCAGCGAGAGATGGTTGCTTCCAAGATTGCTTTCGGAGAAGTTGGCGAATTGATCAAGCTCAAGACAACAACACATTCAAGCTTCGACACAAGTCAACTCTGTTGCTCCGATCTTTTGCGCCTTCAGCAATCAGCATCATCTCAATCACTCATGGGTATTCAGAAATCGAGGCCGTCAAATGTCTATCTCTGTGCAAATTTCCTGTTGCATTCTCTCACCAATATGTCCCTCATTTCCCAATGGCCAGAACTCTGTCTTCCAGGCCCAACTGCTCCATTTTTGCTTTGATCCAAGTTTCAAATCCACTGCCAAATTATTGAAATCACCCCATTTTTGCCGCTTGCATTAGTAGTTCCAAGCTCAGATCAGAATTTCCAAGGACATTCCAGCTCCCATCAGCCTTTCAATCGCAGCCTTTGCTGCACGGGTATGATGCGACGATGTTCCGAATTTGCTATTGCCCCAGGAGATTGTTGTCGCTCAGTCTCGACTTCAATCAAGGTAAGAGATTGGAAGGGAAAGTCCCTCCGAACATATGACTATGTCTCTTTCGGGCTCATCGTCGCCACTGCAGTTTTCGCGAAACTGGTCCAAGAACAAGAAACGAATATCGAATGTCAAGGCAATGCCTGCGGATGCAAGCCTCTCCAGGTCATCGTTCGAGACGTCATTTTCCCGCTCTTTGGGAGCGGAGATCCTCTGAAGTCTTGGGCAGAGCTCATCTTTGTATGTCAGTATCGGATTAATTGTCTGAGTTGTGGTGTCCTGATTGGCTTGGATTTCCCAGATCTCTAAGTTCGGTGGGAAGATCGTCTTCAACTGGGCCAAAGTGAATGCCTCCATACGGGCATCTCCAGTCAATGATCCAAACAGGCACTCATCTGCAACGGCAAGATGACGGAGCGCAGTCAACGTGTGTAGATTCATCGGTGTACGAGCAGTGCCAGGTATGCCGCGATAGATAACCAGCTTGTGAAGGCTATCTTTGACCGATTCGAAGACATCAACGGTGAAGTCTGGCGCCGATTCCCATTGGTCCTGCGTGAATGACTTAGGGTCTGGGTAGACCGTCAGCTCTTTCAGGCATGTCGAGTATGACAAAGCATCTTTGATGTCTTGAGCCGTCATTGCTGAGCTCAACAATTCCAATTTCTGAAGGCACGTGAAAGACTCTCTGTAAAGAAGAGGGCCTGGGGTGCCAGCGACGTTGATGAGCGTAAGCTCCTCCAGAGTTGGGTGCAGAAGGAGCGGCTGAAAGTAATTGGCAGACTTTGGCCATTGCCACTGTGCATATAATCCGTCTCCTAAAGCGAACATTTCGCCTATCTGAAGTTAGGACGGCAACCTTGCGACTATATCCAAGATTTTGACTTACACGTCTTGAGAGAAGGGAGTATCTCGCCCCTGGATGCTTGTCTGAGTGCCTTGTAGAAATCCCAATTCATGCCGCTAGACTTGATGAAGAGATTTTCAAGATTGTCGAGATTATCAAGCAGGTATAGCAACGCTGAAGATGGCGAGGGCCCTTCGATCCCCAGATATTCGTCCATTTGGCACCGAAGAGTTTCTTTGCTTCCAAGGTCGACACTCAGTTGCCGAACATATGTCGCCCGAGGAGACTTCGTGACGATCGCGCGAAAGAAACTTTGGCAGCCTCGCTGGTCCTTAATGAAGACATCTCGGTAGAGGTGCGGCTCAGCCATGGCCTGAAGGTGGCGGTTCGTGAGTGAGACATTGAGAAGCGGCTGACTGTCGTCAACCTCTGCGAGAATCATGTCCTGGAGCTCATTGGGGAGGCTCAAGAGTCGAGAGTTGAAGGTGGGCGGCGAGCGTGCGGTCGGCATTGGCGTATCGGGAGGCATCGTGATCGCTTGACATCAAGGTTGGTGAGATGATGATGACGAGAGGCGAGAAAAGAAGGAAGAAGTGAGCCGTAGAGGCAGCGAGGTGGATGAGAAGAGAGCACCTCGCTCGAGGAAAGAGTGCGCCAGCCTCACCTTTGAACTCGTGCTCTTCGGCGACACGATCCAAAGGCGCGCTGATGGTTTGACGTGATAGACGAACGCGGTAAGATGTTGTCGGCGCGAAGATCGCGAGCAGGATGGGGAAGAAGTGAGAAGTGAATGTGTCGTGGAGCGTCGCCGAGGGTGGAAAAGGTTGGACGGTAGCCCGCTCGAGGCAAGAGCACGTCGTCGTCGCGCCTTCCGTGCCGTGTCCGCAGAAAGGACCTCCAGCAAACGCACCAATCCTTTGTGAAGATGATCTGACGATTCGATATGACAGAGTGAGTCGGCGAGGTGCAGATGCGAGGTCTCCAGTCGAAATCGCGGCAAGATAGTCGAGGTGATATGGAAGATGGAAAAGGTTGGACGGTGGCTCGCTCAAAGCAAGACCGTGTCCTCGTCGCGACCTCCGCGTCTTACCTGCCTACACGACCACCTGTGACTGCAGCAATCCTTTGAGAAGACAGCCTGATGGCTTGACGTGATCCGATGAGGTGGTGATGGGGTGGTGTTGATGCGGATTGCGCAGTTGGAAGAGCGAGCGAGACATGTGTGTGTGTTGATGAAGTGACGTCGAGGATGGAAAAAGTGGCAGTTGCCGGCTGAAGGCAGGAGCGCTCGAGGTGGTCGCGACTGCCAAAAATGTTAGCAGCTGAAGCGCGCAGGTGCGTCCCGTCAACCACCTCAAGTCCCAAATACCGGAAGTGAAGAGATGGAGCAGTCAATCGCCTTCGCAATGACTGCTGTACTGAAAGACAACGAAAGACTGAAGACACTTTGTTTTCAAAGTATTTGAATTGATCAAACTCTATGATTGAACAAAATGAGGAAACAAAACGACCAATTTTCAAGAAGAATCAACTCCGTGGTCCACATCCATGTGGCTCTTCAGACTTTTTGCGCCTCCAAGTCATTAGCAACACCCAACCGCCAATCCAGGCACAAGAAACACTTCGCCGTAGGTAGAAGACAAGACAAAAGGAAGAAAGACAAGTAGTACAGCCGTCAACTCAAAGTCGGATCGTCATCATTCCGGCATGCACAAGACGTCGTCGTCGTCAAGAAACAAAAAAAAAAACAAGATCAACACATTACCAAACCCAATCCAGTCAGTCTTTCAGAAAACGCCTCAAACAATCCCGCAATCTAGCAAGGTCACCCTGAAGTTTTGAACATCCACAATTGAACAGTCGTCGATCATCGTTGGCCGGCTTGGGCAGCGCGGCCAGGCTCAACCCAGACGTAGCCTTCGATGTGCTTCCAGCCAGGCGTGCATGAAGAAGGCGCCGGGCCCATCGACGACGGCACCAACATGGTGGTGAAGGATCCTGATCCGGACAGCGTGGTCAAAGTCATCGAAGGGGCAAAGGATGAAATGGTTCCGGTCGGGATTCCTGATGCACCGCCAGAGGCAAGGGTCGACATGTCAGTCGGGACGCTCATAGAGGGAGAACTCACGCCGGACGGACCAGCCGTTTCGGAGATAATTGATGATGCGCCGCCAGAAATGGATGCACTCGCTGAGACGGAGGCTCCCGCTGACACAGACGCGCTGGCACTGACAGAGGCTCCGTTTGAAAGGGATGTTGAGCCGCCAGATGGGGCGCTGGAGGGAAGGGTAATCATTGTCGTCGGCCCAGTAAAGGAGAAGGACGGCGAGGCGGCAGTTCCCGAGGTGGATCCGCTAGAGGGCGCAGGACCTCCAGTTGCGGTCGAGGAAGCACCAGGTCCAGTGCCTTGGCCTGAAGAGCTTGCACCAGTAGGCGCCGGGCCCCCGGAGACTGTGCCAGAGGTGCTTGCACCAGATGGCAGGGTCTGGAAAGTAGTGCCAGTTTGCGTAGATCCTGATCCAGTCAGGGTTCCAGTCGCACCGGTGGTCGGGACAGTACCTCCAGGGCCGATTGACAGCCCAATCGAGACGCCAGCCGAGATATCAGGGAGAGAAAGGGTCGGCAGCGAGATGCTGGGCAGCGAAATCGGGAGCGAAATGCTGGGCAATGAGACTGGCAGCGAAATGCTAGGCAGCGACAAGGGCAAGGAGATGCTCGGCAGCGATACGGGGAGAGAGATGCTCGGCAGCGTCACAGGGAGCTCACTGGACAGGGAGATGGGGAGCGAAATGCTTGGGAGTGAGAGGATCGGCGTCGTCGGCAGAGAAATGATTGGTGTCGTAGGGAGGGAGATGATGCCAGATACATCCGTCGGGAGAGAAAGTATGGGCGTCGTCGGGAGCGATAGAATTGGAGTCGTGGGAAGAGAGACAATGCCCGAAAGATCCACAGAGATTATCGGCGTCGTCGGAAGCGATATGATTGGCGTGGTGGGAAGAGAGACGATGCCCGAAAGATCCACAGAGATTATCGGCGTCGTGGGCAGAGAAATAATGGGAGTCGTGGGAATCGAGATGGCGCCCGATAAGTCACTTGGGAGAGAAATTATCGGCGTTGTCGGGATTGAGAGAATAGGAGTCGTCGGAATCGAGACGATGCCCGAAAGATCCACAGAGACTACGGGCGTCGTGAGCAGAGAAATAATGGGAGTCGTCGGAATCGAGACGATGCCCGACAAATCGCTTGGAAGAGAAAGAATGGGTGTCGTCGGAAGAGAAACAATCTGAGAAAGACTTGGGAGCGAAAGCACCGGGCCTCCGCTCGAAACCGAGGGAATCAATCCGCTGCTCGGCAGGCTAATAGGCAGCAACCCGCTGGTAGAAGCTCCACCCGAGGGAATTAATCCAGTCAAAGAAGGCAAACCACTAACGATGGGCGATGTCTCAGTCAGCAGGCCACTTGGCAGACCAATTGAACCCACTCCTGAAGAAAGCCCCGGAAGTCCAGAGGGCAGTCCAAGACCACCAGAGGAAGCCGCAGAGTTACCAGGAGCAGCCGTAGTCGTTACCGAAACGATGCTCGTGACAGTGACAGTCGGCGTTCCGATGACAACGAACGGAGGGTTGGTGTCCGTCGGGACAACCGTGAAGGTGGTGGTTTCAGTTCCAGGGAATGGCTGGGTGATGGTCTGGATGGGACGAGTGAAGGGGCCAAGCAGATTCGTGGGCGTGAGGATCAGGGGGAGAACATCATCAAGAATGTCGTCAACGAGGTTGTCGACGAGGCTCAGGATTGGATCAACGACAGGGACTTGCCTCTTCCTAAGGGCAACGCCAAGCGGGAGTTGCGCGAAAAAGATGAATGTCGTGCTACCAGGGAGGTATCCTGCAGTCGTCAAGAGAGGGAGGCCAGTTGGTGCTGCCGTGATCGTTGGCTGACCTGTCGGCAGGGAAAGAGATGGCAGTGACAACGAGGGAAGGTCCAAACTGAGCGAGGGAAGTGCCGTCGGAAGGCTCAGTGAAGGAAGATCCAAGCTGAGGGATGGCAGAGCCGTAGGCAAGCTTAATGAAGGCAGGGTAAGTCCCAAGTCGGTGGGAACACTGAGTGATGGTATTGTCAAGCCTAGGTCTGTTGGCACGCTCAGAGAGGGCAGGGTCAAGCCTAAATCTGTGGGAACACTAAGCGATGGCAGTGTAAGGCCAAGATCTGTCGGGAGGCTCAGCGACGGGATCGTCAGGCCCAGGTCAGTCGGTATGCTCAAGGAGGGTACGCTCAAGGACGGCAAGCTAATCGATGGCAGATTTGTGGGCAAAGTGAGTCCCAAGTCGGTCGGCAAGCTAAGCGATGGCAGGGTAAGACCCAGATCAGTCGGAAGACTAAGGGAAGGGAGATTTGTCGGCAAAGTGAGTCCCAAGTCAGTCGGCAGGCTAATCGACGGAAGATTCGTGGGCAAAGTCAGGCCAAGATCAGTCGGAAGGCTTAGAGAGGGAATGGTAAGGCCCAAGTCCGTGGGGAGACTGATTGACGGCAGCGTGAGTCCCAGGTCCGTGGGCAGACTGAGGGAGGGTATCGTAAGACCGAGATCAGTAGGAATGCTCAATGAGGGCAGCGTAATTCCGAGATCTGTCGGCAGGGTAAGGCCCAGGTCCGTCGGCAGGCTCAGAGATGGCAGTGTAAGTCCTAAATCTGTTGGCAGACTGAGCGAGGGTATCGTGAGGCCCAGATCGGTAGGAATGCTCAACGAAGGCAGCGTAATTCCGAGGTCTGTTGGTACAGTGAGGCCTAGGTCCGTCGGCAGGCTCAAAGACGGCAGGGTGAGTCCTAGATCTGTTGGCAGACTGAGCGAGGGTATCGTAAGGCCCAGATCCGTAGGCAGGCTCAAAGACGGCAGGGTAAGTCCGAGGTCAGTCGGAAGGCTCAACGAAGGAATTGTCAAGCCCAAGTCTGTCGGGATGCTAATCGGCGGAAGGCTGAGTCCAAGTGACGGCGTCTGCGTGGGAATGCTCCCTGACGGCAGGGTCAAGCCCAAGTCAGTCGGGATACTGAGCGAGATCGAGGGGAGGGTCAATCCAAGGTCAGTCGGAACGCTAATCGACGGAATCGACAATCCAAGATCAGTTGGCAGACTGAGGGACGGAAGGGTCAGGCCCAGAGATGGAACCTCCGTCGGAATGCTCAGTGAAAGTGAAGGGAGCGTCAAGCCCAAGTCAGTTGGGATGCTCAACGATGGCACAGAAATACCAATGTCAGTGGGTAGGCTGATTGAAGGCAGGCTCAAACCAAGAGAAGGGACCGAGGTCGGGATGCCACTGAGCGATGGCAGAGTCAAGCCGAGATCGGTTGGGATACTAATCGGAGGCAAGCTCAGGCCGAGAGACGGAGCAGATGGAGCGCCGGTTGGAGCACTGACAGAGGGCAGGGTCAAGCCGAGATCAGTCGGGATGCTCAGGGATGGAACGCTCAGAGATGGTACACTGAGAGATGGCAAGCTCACACCAAGGTCAGTCGGGAGACTGATGGAAGGTAGGCTCAATCCAAGAGATGGCAGGGAGGTCGGGATACTGAGCGACGGAAGTGTGAGGCCCAAATCAGTCGGTATGCTCAACGAGGGTACGCTCAACGACGGCAGGCTGAGAGATGGCACGCTGATGCCAAGATCAGTGGGGATGCTGAGGGAGGGCAAGCTGAGCGAAGGTGCTGCGGTGGGAACACTAAGCGATGGAATTGACAGACCCAAATCAGTAGGAATACTGAGACTTGGGACGCTAAGGCTCGGGATACTGAGAGAAGGAGCGCTCAAGGACGGGATGCTCAGGGACGGAATACTGAGGCTTGGTATGCTAAGCGAGGGAGCACTCAGCGATGGGATGCTCAGAGATGGCAGGCTGAGAGAGAGGTCCGTTGGAATGCTCAGCGAGGGAATTGAGAGGCTCAAATCGGTTGGAATACTGAGACTTGGGATGCTCAGCGACGGAGCACTCAGCGACGGGGCACTCAGGGATGGAGCGCTCAGCGATGGGATGCTGAGAGACGGAAGGTCCGTGGGAACACTCAGCGAAGGAATCGACAGGCTCAAATCGGTTGGAATACTGAGACTTGGGACGCTGATGCTCGGGATGCTCAGTGACGGAATGCTCAAAGATGGAAGACTGAGAGAAAGGTCCGTTGGCACACTCAGCGAAGGAAGCGACAGGCTTGGGGCGCTGAGGCTCGGGATGCTAAGACTGGGAGTGCTGAGTGAAGGAGCGCTCAAAGATGGCGCGCTCAGGGAGGGGATGCTCAGGGATGGCAGACTGATAGAAAGGTCCGTCGGAACACTCAGCGAAGGAATTGACAGGCTCGGGATGCTAAGTGAGGGAGCAGAGGGAGCGCTCAGGGACACGTCCGTTGGCACACTTAGCGAAGGAAGGCTCAATCCAAGAGAAGGAAGGTCTGTCGGGATGCTAAGCGATGGCAGCGTAATACCCAAGTCCGTCGGAATGCTCAATCCAAGAGAAGGTGTCTCCGTCGGAACACTGAGGGAAGGCAGTGTCAGACCCAAGTCCGAGGGAAGACTGAGGCTAGGAACATCAGTGGGGATGCTCAGCGACGGGAGGGTCAGTCCCAGATCTGACGGAATGCTGAGGCTCGGGACATTGGTCGGGATGCTCAATGACGGAAGTGTAAGGCCCAGATCAGAAGGCAGCGAAAGAGAAAGTCCTGGAAGACCTGTGGGGCTGCCGCCGCTTCCGCCACCCGTAGATCCAGCACTACCAGTCGACAAGCCCAGGCCGGGGAGACCAAGGTCAAGCGAGAGCGGGTTTTGGCCGGGAAGCAAAATGGCCGCAATGCTCGCCGGGTCGGGAACGGTAGAGTTCGTCTGCGTGTAACATTGGCAGTTGCCGACAGGGCTAAGGTCGAGGTTGATGTTTGCTCCCGGGTAGCCAAGGAGGACGCAGGTGTTGAGGCAAAGTCCGATATTGTTGTCGCTGCTGAACAGGTTTGGAAGAGCAAGGTTGAGCGCAATCTTGATTCCGCACTTGATTTGGAACTGTAGCCCGCCTGCCGAAACCACGCGGTTGTTGTCATCAGGGCACGAGTACGAGGGAGCAGTCGAAGCCCCTGGAATTGGAACAGTGACCGAGACAGACACACCGGGAATGGTCAGCGACGGAAGCGAAAGTGCGCTAGAGAGTCCTGCAAGATCGGTTGGAAGTCCTGCCGATGGCAATGAAACAGATGGCAGAGAAAGTCCTAGCGAAGGCGCTGATGCACCCGCAGAAGGTATACTGATGCCAGGTACTGATGGAGTAAGAGTTGGAACTGACAGGCCGACCGAGGGCACGGAGACTCCCGGAATAGACAATGACGGTACCGAAAGAGAAGGCACAGACAGTCCAATCGATGGCGCAGACAGTGAGGGGACAGGAATCAAGGTAGTAAGTCCACCAACGTCCAGGCTTGAAAGTGATGGCAGAGACACAGCCAGAGAAGGGACTGACAGACTCAGAGCCGAAATCGAAGGAACTGAAACCGCAATAGATGGTACGGACAAGCTAGGGGCCGAAATCGAAGGCAGTGACAGATCCAATGACGATGGCAGCGATACAGCGATCGAAGGCAATGAAAGTCCCGGTGTTGCCGATCCAGAGCCGCCCGGCAAAGAGAGCGAAGGTGCCGCGGTTGGCAATCCAAGGTCCAAGCTGGACAAAGAGAGACCAACCGATGGAACTGACACGCTTGGGGCCGAAATGGCGATCGAGGGAACCGAGATGCATGGTACCGAAACGGCAGCTGACGGAATCGAGACGCTTGGTACTGACAAAGCGACAGAAGGTGCCGAAACGCTCGGTAATGATACCGCAATAGATGGAACTGACACACTCGGTACCGAAACTGCGATAGACGGAACAGAGGCACTCGGCAAGGATAGGGATAGAGATGGTACCGAAGCACTCGGGAGCGAAAGGATATCAGTCGGCACAGAGATGCTCGGCAATGACAAAGCAATAGACGGCACCGAAGCACTCGGCAACGACAGTGAGAAAGATGGCACTGAGGCACTTGGCAGGGAGAGAATGTCCGTCGGTACACTGATGCTTGGGAGCGAAAGAGCCAGGGAGGGTACAGAAGCGCTCGGCAGTGAGATGCTCGGCAGAGAAAGAGCCAATGATGACGGCAATCCAAGATCCAAGCTCGACACACCAGGTGCCGACACACTCGGTGCCGATACTCCTAGGGATGGAACAGAGACGCTTGGTACCGATGCGGCCACAGATGGGACCGTCAGGCTGGGGATAGAAAGTGAGGGAGCCGAGATACTAGGTACCGACAAGCTGGGGACAGACAATGAGGGAGCCGAGATACTGGGCACCGACACGGCCAAAGATGGCACCGATGCGCTTGGGACGGAGAGAGCATCCGAGGGTACCGACACGCTCGGGACAGAAATAGCCACCGATGGAACGGAGATACTCGGTGCTGAGATGCTGGGTACCGACAATGCCACACTCGGGACCGAGACGCTGGGTGCTGAGATGCTGGGAGCAATCGAAGGCGCCGACACGCTTGGGATAGAGATCGCAACACTTGGTATGCTGACGCTGGGTGCGGAGACGCTCGGGACCGAGAGAGCGATAGATGGGGCCGACACGCTGGGTACAGAGATGGCAATTGAAGGAGCCGAGATACTGGGTACAGACAGAGCCACTGATGGCACACTGACGCTGGGGGCTGATACACTCGGGACTGACAATGCCAGGCTCGGGGCAGATACACTCGACGGGAGCGAAAGGTCGATCGAGGAGGGCAGCGAGAGAGCCAAAGAGGATACTCCGGGTAAAGACAGGGCCAGGGACGACGCACTGGGTAGTGAGAGGTCGAGGGAAGATGCACTTGGTACCGAGAGCACGAGAGAAGATGCACTGGGAATCGAGAGCGCCAGGGAAGATGCACTGGGAATCGAGAGCGCCAGGGAAGATGCACCAGGAACCGATAGCGCGAGGGAGGATGCACTGGGCAAAGAAAGCGCAAGAGAAGAGGCCGAGGGCAATGTCACCGCTGGTAGTGAAAGACCGGGTAAGCCACCAGCCTGCGAAGAGACTGCCAAGGAAGATACTCCCAAGGAAGACGCTCCCACTGATGGAAGTCCCGATGTTGCAGGAGAAGCGGATGCAGAAGCAGCTCCGGAGTTCCCAGCGCTTGCGGACGCGGACGGGGAGCCTCCAGATGCAGCTGACGAAGCGGGTGCGCCAGTTGCAGTCGACGAGGGAAAGAGGTCGAATGATGATGCAGACGGGAAAGAGAGCGATCCAGGTGTCATGGAGGCAATCGAGATACTGGCACCAACACCAACTGAGACGCCAAGCGAAGCACTTGCTTGGACGACTGGTGATCGTGAACTGCTCGAAGGTTGAGCGACGGGGACAAGTGTGGCCGATCCAAGAGTGATTTGTCGTCGTTTGAGTTCAGCGACATCTTCGCCGCATGTGGAGACATCGAGAAGTCCGGCAGCGCAGCTCGTCGCCTCGGAGGCACTGACAGAATCATCGGCAAGACAAGACAGGAAAACGTTCAACGTCGAAGAGTGGCAGGCATCGTATGCAGTTTTGGCGTCGTCGCAGTAAGCACCTTCAGACGCTTGGCAGTCTTCCAAAGCGGCAGACTTGTCGCCGCAAGCCTCTGTCTTGATGCATTGAAATCCATATGCACTACTCAATGTCAGTCTCTGCCGATGACTCCGTGAACATTCAAATACTTACAGATCTTGAACACAAGATTCATTCGTGGAGGTTTCGCACGAAGTGTTGAACAACTGGTTGGGTCAGCGCTGCAAAATGACCCTGATTGGCCACTTACCGTGAGAGCCTGGTCGAGTTGCGACTCTGGAAGGTCAGTCTTGCTTGCTTCGGCTTCCTGTCGTCCAGCCACGAATTGCTTGGGCAACAGGCCGGCTTGGGCGACGGGAGAAACGAAACAAACAGCCGCAAAGAGGGAGTGGAACAGCATCTTGCCGGTGCCTCGAAGAAGATCCCGACTTTGGCCGTTTCCACCGTTACTGAGTGAGAATGGGAAGTCACTCTAGCAACTGATGGTGATGACCAGGCAACGGAAGTTCCAGCCATAGTTATAACCCAGCCAACATTGTGCTTCTGTGGGTGGAATGCTTGCGAGTGAGCTGCATCGACTTGGCGAGGCCAAAAATAGGGCTCGACTTTGGAGATACCGTGGCAAACCCTCATCGAGATGCCAAGCGCAAAGCAAGAATGAGATGGGGAGAAAGAAACCACCAAAACAAAATCTCCAGATTCATGGTCAGCGATGGGGCGATTGGAAGATGACCAGGATGTCGGTAGGCTTTTCTTATGGGCGTTGTTCAGACGGTGGGAGCTCAACTCTGTGACGGTGTCCAGTCGATGCGCTCAAGGACTCCTCGAATACGGCGCCGTAGAACTTGTTTCTCACCTTGATCTTTCGATCAGACTGTTCAGCCTCATCGACAACTTTGTCTTGGTGGGCTATTGAAGCAGCATCGTTAGCATGACAAGAAATGCTCGGCGTTGGCGAATCGAAGAGCTTCAATTGCCAAACATCGAGTAAGAATGCGCGGTCCAGCCAGGAGGGAGGCAGCCAAGAAATCGAGATGCTCGCTTGCCTTCTCCTGGCAAAGAATCTTGGGATGTAAACATCTCTTCGTTGGCACATGGCTTTAACCGCACAGCTTGTTGCAGGTTCCATCGTCTCTCAATGTGGGGCATGTTTTCAAGGAGGACAGTTGTTGCAAGAAATTGGATTCGAGTTGAGCGACTGCCAGGTTGCAAACGCAGGAAGATTCGAGGTCGCGAGTTTCGAAGTCCCGTCGAGCGTTTGACGAATGCTCCTCATTCCCTCAAGGATATTGCCGTTGGAAGAAGCCCACTGTACCCTGAGATTACCGATATGCTTGACCAAACAATTGCATGAACGGGATCCTCGATAAGGCAAAATGGTCCTGTTGTCTGATTGGTCTAGGCTGCGCTGGAATGCTTCTGCAGACTTCGCCATCAGTAGGGCAGAAAATGAAAGAAAGAGGCTGAACAGCAAGGAGATGTTCGATGAAGATCGCGTGGGCACTAGGCATGTGCCGAGTCTTTCAACCTCTCGCACTCCTTGCGTCTTGCAGTGGCGGGAGAGGCCATGTTGGAGGACCCCCAGCTCTTGGTCTCGTGAACAAGAGAGGATTCGAGGAGGTTGTCGTGATGGATTCAAACAGCCGCGGCAAAGGGTTCGCGGAAGATTACATGCAGCGACTTTGTGGTTCAAAGATCGACGGCATGAAGATTACCGAGAGCCGCAAGTCGTGAGGTCGTCGTGGTGTGACGCGCCCAATCGGAACGCTCCTTTGGCATACATTCCTGCGAGGAGTAATCGTCTTCCGCATAGCTCTTCGCTGGAGATGAACGCTTGCAGCAGTCAATAGGCAGCCTCCTGAGGGCTCCTGAGGAGCAAAAGTAAAACGAGTCCAAAAATTCCATAGCAGAGGACAAAATCAACGAATGGCGGAGGTGGTTGTGGTCGGAACAAGGGTCTCGCTGCTGGCCGAAGCTCTCGGCCGGTTGACTGGAACAACATAAAGCCGAGGCAGGCACGGACCGATGTCGGCATCCTTCGAGCCCGCCCAAGGGAACCAAAACATCGACCACAAACGGCCATGGCCTTTGACGCCTCCTCATCCGCGCGCTACAACGGTCAGAAGATGCACTACCGCTCGCTTCCTTCGACGCTAACTAAATCACAAGATCATGATTTTTTCTCCGTCTCATCGCAGGCGGTGGAAAAGGAGCATGACAGCAGCGCCGCACCGCAATCCGGACCGGGTGCCTAATCAGTGCCTCGCTTATCAGTACTGTACCTCGGCATCTCCAGATTCGGCGTTGTAGGGCCGAACGTACTTTAGCTTTCAGAAGACACCATGTTCCATTCACGACGCTTTACTCCTCCGTCCCCCTTTCATCGACCCGTACCACAAACATGGCATCGAATCCAGACTGGGTAAAGGCCCTCAAGCCATCTGGTCCCCAAGGCCATGAGCTCCTGGCCCAGGAGCGAGCTCAGAGCAACATCCCTGTGGAGAAGCTCACCGAGTACCTCTTTGGCAAGGACCTGATTGAGCGCAAGAAACGGGTGTTGAAGATTCTGGAACAAGAAAAAGTCTTTGACAAGACTCCAAACTACTACCATGGTCGTGTCGACCGTTTCGAGATCGCCCTCGCTAGAGCAAAGCGCCTGCGTCAACTTGCCGTGAAACACGGTTTCACAGACGACGACTCTCGCTTGGCCAATGACCTCATCAGCGAGCCAACGCCGTACGCTCTACACGAGAGCATGTTCCTGGTGCGTACGACATCAAAATCCCTTCGAGACACTACTGACCTTGATATAGGTCACCCTCAAAAACCAAACCACCCCCGAGCAGCAAGAACTCTTCTACAAAAAGGCCGCAAACTATGAGTACATGGGATGCTACGCTCAAACGGAGCTGGGCCACGGCTCCAACGTTCGGGGACTCGAGACGACCGCGACGTGGAACCCCGAGGACCAGACCTTTACAATTCACTCGCCACACTTGACGTCCGCGAAATGGTGGATTGGATCTTTGGGACGCACAGCAAACTGGGCAGTCGTCATGGCTCAACTTGTGATAGCAGGAAAGCCGTACGGCCCTCATCCATTCATGGTTCCCGTCAGGGACATGAAGACGCACAAGCCGCTGCCCAACGTCCACATTGGCGACATTGGTCCCAAGTTTGGCTACAAGTGAGTACGCCGCGGCACCCGGTTGACAATTGCTGACATGCCCCACAGC
This sequence comes from Phyllosticta capitalensis, assembly GCF_038381095.1. NCBI lineage: Eukaryota > Fungi > Ascomycota > Dothideomycetes > Botryosphaeriales > Phyllostictaceae > Phyllosticta > Phyllosticta capitalensis. The sequence goes on along the minus strand of NW_027117451.1, from coordinate 1,381,064 downwards.
ACCATGGACAACGGTTTCCTCCTCTTTAACAAGGTCAAGGTCCCGCACGTCAACATGCTTGCCAGATACTCCTGCGTCGACCCCAAAACCAACAAATACATCCGCCCTGAAAAGCCCGCGTTGGTATACGGAACATTGACTTGGGTCCGGAGCAACATTGTCATGCAAGCTGGTGGTGTCCTTGCGCGTGGTGTCACCATTGCTGTCAGATACTGTGCTGTGCGGAGACAGTTCCAGGACAATGACGCCAAGGACCGCAAGGGCGAGACTCAGGTGCTCAACTACACCATGGTGCAGATTCGCTTACTTACGCTCTTGGCCGCAACCTTCGCCCTGCACTTTACTGGCCAGGGAATGATGCGTCTCTACCAGGAGAGTCAGGACAAGATAAATGCTCCCAAGAATGGCGACGGCGGTCGTGCACCCGGCCCAGAAGAGACGGAGCCCGGCAGTGATATTTTGGCCGACATGCACGCGACGTCGTGCGGTCTCAAGTCGCTCGCCAGCTCGACCGCTGCCGAGGGTCTGGAGGTCTGCCGCCGTGCCTGCGGAGGCCACGGCTACAGCAGCTTCAGCGGCATCGGCACGTGGTACGCGGACTACCTGCCCAACGTGACGTGGGAGGGCGACAACTACATGTTGACGCAGCAAGTGGCGCGGTACCTCCTCAAGTCTGCCCGCAGCGTCCTCCGCGGTGACAAGCCGACCAACGACACTACGACCATCCTCACCGAATTCCTTTCCAAGTCTGACATGGGCGCGGCCTTTGACGTGCTTGGTAAAGACGAGGACATTGTCGCCGCTTTCGCTTGGCGCACTGCGTTCCTTACCTTCGAAGCGCTCAAGCAGCGCGATGAGCAGAAGAAGCCCTGGAACGACCTGCTCGTCGACTTTTACCGTCTCAGCAAGGCCCACTCGCAGTACCTCATCGTCAAGAGCTTCTACGAGACGATCCACTCGGCCAAGTCCCGCCCCGAGTACGACCCCGAGATGCACACAATCATGTACAAGCTGTTCCGACTTTACTCGCTGCACACGCTCGAGAGCGAGGCTTCAGAGTTCTACACGTCGGCCGCCGTCACGGTGCGCCAGATTCAGCTGTGCCGCACCAGCGCCGTCATGAAGCTGCTCAAGGAGATTCGGCCGCACGCCGTGCGTCTGGTCGACGCGTGGGACTTTCCCGACTGGCAGCTCGACAGCAGTCTGGGCCGCTTCGACGGCAAGGTCTACGAGGACATGTTCAAGCGCGCCAGCGAACTCAACCCGCTCAACGGCATCACTGTCGACCCGTACCCGAACAGCCCGACGCTGTTCAAGGAGAACAAGAGCGCCGAGTTCAAGGCCAAGTTGTGATTTGAGAGTTGTTTACTGTGTTGCTGTTCATATGGCAGAATGCCTGTTTTGATCGGACGGAGTCTTTGGCAGAATCTGCTTGCAGATGGGTGGATATTTTGGTCGACTGATTGGTAGACCGATTTGTTGGTTTTTTGAAGTTGGCGTTTGTCTATTCATCTAGAGCACGATCTACACGAGGTTTTTCCCTACCATCTAGACATTTAACTAAGACCGTAGATAAAACTCATCTCTTCCTACTCTTCAGCTCTGCTCACCCCAAAAGCCCTTGGTTCGTGCGATTTCGGAGAGCTGTCAATCAGCCGCAGAACATGCCGCTTTCACATGCCATCAGCCGCCGGGCCCTGTGGTCTGTCGATTACATCACCAGTCCCCCAAAACAAACAGTAGTCGGACCGTTGCAATCAGAGGACGTCCGTCCGGCTTTTTGCATGTGAAAGACCTGGGCTGGCAAGAGCCGCATGCACTAGTCATGCCCACCGTCTCAGCCTTACGAGGCACGTGGACGTCGTTGGCGCTGCTTCGTGGCGGGAGGACTGTGTGCAGCTAAAGGTGGCGGCTGCAAATTTGTGTATAGTATGGCAAGGGAACGGAAGAGTGCTCTCGAGTCTGTATTTCGGCGTTGGATGATTTTATGGAAGCTGTGTTGGCGGCTGGTGCGTTCTTTCTATCTTCAAGCAAAGAAGATGTACCACAGCATCGACCAGAGTTATTACAGCAGCCATCCATCAAGAACCTATCCAAAAATCGGACGGCAAGAATAAATCGAGAAAAAAGAAATATGCGAAGCTCTATTCGTGTGCGAAAATGAATTGCTCCTGCCATGCTCGATAACAATTTTCTCAAAATTATATCTCTGACTTAATTCGTGTAGACATACATGAACAACAACACAAAACCTCAAAAAGTCGACAAAAATCCACAGCGCCACCCCAAGCACTCAAACCCCAATCAAACCTCTCCTTCCATTAACCCCCCATCCTCAACAGCTCTTCCCACTCCAAAAACAACCGCCAAACCCCCCGTCCAACTTGCCAAACCATCCATCCATCCCCGCACCCCCTCAACTCACCAATATAAGCGGCAGACTAAGGTCCCAATCTCATTACACCAAGAACGAATACCTGCCAGCTAGGCTCTATGGCGCAATGGTAGCATACTGCACTCCCTACTCTCCCGTTTTGTCTGGCCGTTCTTTTGCCGTTTGATTGGTAGGGGAGGCGGCTGGGCGGCGCTGGGCGTAGCTGGGCAGGGAGGGAGGGAGGCAAGGGGTGGTGGGTGGGTGACAAATGGGGAAGGAGGAGGGCGTTCGAGTCTGGGAGCGCGCAGACAGGAAGAGTTGTGTGGTTTTGTTTTGCCCGGGGGGTGGGGGGGGGGGGGGGGGGGGGGGGGGGGGGGGAAAGGAGGGAAGAGATGGCATTCTCTCTTTTGCGTGGCACTGGTGGGTGGATGGCGTGGGATTGTCCACAGGTACAGGTGTGTGTGTAGGTAGGTAGGAGATGAGCGGGACGGACGAGGCAGAGAGAAAGAGAGAGGAACGACGCTGCCGGCGTCCACTAATGTGCCCGCCTGCCCCAGACAGACAGTCTTACATTTCCACCACCACCAACTCGTTTTGCGGCAGGCCGGCCATGACGGGAACACGCCCACACGCTTGGTTTGCTGCCTCGCTACTAGGAGTCACTACAACATGTCGCTTCGTGTCATGCAATAATAATGACGGAAGCGCGAGCAACAAAAAGAAGCCATCCATCTCGACGCCCATCCGGTGGGCGAGCCCTGGCCTGGCAAGCGTCCACAGCAGGCAGCAGTGATGAGTGGTACGAAGACTCCTCCAAGTCCGCGCACGCACGCCCGCCCTTGCGTCTCTTGAGGAAAGCGATCTCGATCCACTCGCTGGGGCGCGTCACGCAAGGGGGCGGACGAACCTCAGCTCAGGGGCCAAGGCCAAGGCCAAGCGATGCCATGAGGGACGGGGGGCAATTAACCCAACGTGTGGGGCGGCGAGCGGCCAAGAGCAGCATGCAGGTGACTGACTGACGCGAGGGACTGACTGGCTCGTTGGTAGCAAAGAAGAAGAAGAAGAAGAGGAGGAGGAGGAGCAGAAAATCGACAAAGAGGACCTCCCTCTGTGTGTGATGGACAGAGTCACAAATCATCATGTATCGCGCATTCCAGCACCACCGCACGCCATTCGCAGTCGCAGTCGCAGTCGACGCCCGCTCGCTGGCACGGCGAGGACAAAACGCCAGAAAACGCCGGAAAACGCGCAATCAAGCGCGTGACGACTGACGAATGACAATACAACTCCACCGCTCGCTTGAGTAGGGAGGAGGAGGAGGAGGAGGAGGAGGAGGAGGCCGAGAGAAACCAAGTAGCAAAGTTGCCGCATGCATGCAGACACTGGCAATGGAGATGAGATGGTGTGTAGACAGAGAGATAGAATTGTTCGAACGCTGATGAAGCGTTGGCGCTGTCCAACTTTTTCCTTTTTCCTTTTCCCTCTCTTCTCAAGGGTGTGTATGTGTGTATACAGAGGAGTCCCCAAGCGCACAAGTCCAGGCAGGCGTGCCGTGCCTACATGTAGGAACTATACCTAGGTTGGATTTCTTTCCGATTTCCACCTGCGGCCGACTTGAGAGAGGGGAATTTTCGGGAGGGAGGATGTGAATGAAGAAGATCTTTGCTTTTTTTTTTTTTTTTTGTGCGTGCGTGCTTTTGTATGCTATGATACAGACAAATGCCACCGACCGACCAACCCATGATGCGGAAAATACAGTTTTCGTGTCGAGCGTGCGTGCGTGCGCGCGCCATGCGGTTACCTCCCTCCCTAACCATCCAAAAATGCAAGTGCGTGCCATGAAAGATCAAGAACCTACCTACTCAGCGTCCCGCGGTCCTCCACGCCGCAATCATGATGATGATGATGACGCAAGCCTCATTTGACGCCGGGAATGCACTTGTCCTCGCCGGCACCCAGCTCCTCTGTAGTCCACGCCGCGACCTTGGCCTGTGGCGCGTTTGCGTCTGCGCTTCCGGCGCCGACCTTGCGCCCGCCCTGCTCGCGCTTCACGCGGCAGTACATGCCGACGTCGCGGTCCCAGATGAACTGCCAGATGACGCCGACCCACGAGGGGTGCTGGGGGAGGGGTTCGTAGAACTCCTTGGCGATGCGGTTGAGCTCCCACAGCCGCGTCCACGGCACGGCGGGGAAGTCGTGGTGCTCGTTGTGCAGGCCGACGTTGTAGGTGAAGAAGTTGAGGGGGCCGTAGTAGCTAAAGGTCTCGGGGACGGGGGCGAGCCTGCCGGCAGCGGCGAGGGCGGGGTCTTTTGCATCGCGCGGCTGCTTCTCAAAGACGTAGTGCTCGGCGATGAAGTGGCCAGCGCAGGGGTGCAGCGACCCGGCGAGGAAGCTCGACATGATCAGGTACCACAGCGCGTTGGCGCCGCACGTGGTGACCAGCGCGTAGTCAAACGCCACCTGCGCGGCAATGTTGAACAGGTGGATCCGCGAGATGGGCAGCTGGTAGATGAACATGGGACGCAGCGCGTAGAAGAAGATTTGGCACGTGGCGAAGAAGGCCTTGCCCATGACCGAGTCGAGGAACATGGCTTCGAAGGCTGTCGGGAGGTCCGTGTCGAGGCCTTCGACGCCGAGCGACTTGTGGTGCGTCAAATGGTATGGCTGCCGACTGTCAGAAGAACGTTCGAGTCGAACGGGAGCCTGCGTACCCTGAACGAAGCGCTGTACGGTATGCCAATGGGGATGTTTGCAAAGACGGCAAACAAGCGGTTCGCCATGGGCGACTTGAAGGCCAGGTTGTGCGAGATTTCATGGATGGCCAGGAAGATGTTTTGGTTTGCCGTGGCGCCGATTATGTAGGCCGTGAGGAAGAAGGGCCATGAGAAAATGGGCGTGTTGCGGAGGAGGTATGCGCAGGCGACTTGGAGGGCGACGACTCCGGTGACGACGTATTTGGTCAATGGCTCTGGCCCGCAGAGCTTGGTGACCTGCCAGCAAACGTCAGCAGTCGTCGGCAGTCCAGTGAGGCCAGAGAGGAGGCAATTACTTCGGGGTGCGCCTTGATAATGGCCATGCGGCGGGTGCGGTGTGGCTCTTCGGTGTAGGTCCAGAAGAAGTCATTTTGGTCGGGCTTCTTGGGCGAGGCGCGGTCGACCGTCGCAGTCGTCGTGGCCGTCTGCATCATGGCCGAGGGATTGGAAAACGAAAGAGTGGCGACGGTGGGTTGTAAAGCGACAGAGGCGGTTGGAGTGGAGATTTGGGGTTGGGGTTGACGTGTAACAGTATCGATAAGATCAGGCCGGGATCACCAGACGGTGGAATGGACATGGCCATTTTCTGGAACGAGCTTAACTGCGCCTCCAAAGCTTGGTGGCAACAGCCGGGCATTTTATTTGGACGTCTTGAATTTGTACATTGCGCTCTGCATGCGAGAAATGCTCCGTCTATAGAGTGAATGCTTTGTCTACCGCCCAATGCTTTCCGCCTCTTTACAAAACACCACGGCATTCCCGATGAGCTTCGGTCTGCCATGCGTAGTCGACCACTCTTCCATCTTCTATTCCGAGAGACGGACCTTGGAGCGCCCAAATCGACAGTCCCCGCGGACCGCGACGCAGCTGCAGGAAGTCCGCAAGCCAGACCTGACCTCTCCCACTGTCTATCCGTCTCCAGGCAGACGTCTTCATAATGCTCCAAGTCCTTCTACTTTTGATCCTCTTGCATGCATGCCCAGGGTATCCATATCAACCTAGCAGCACCCAGCCCTATCCCCACGCCCGCGTACTCCGCCATGGTCCGCACCCCCTCACACCTTCCGCGTAACCCTCAACAAAAAGATATTCTGCCTCTTATAAACCTCCTCATCCTCATCATCCTCAACCGCCTTGACGTCAAACCTCTTCTTAAGCTCCTTTACAAAATGCGCGTCGGCGCGTCTGCGCTTCTTGAAGCAGAACCAACAGACCGTGCGCGGGCCAATCAGGTCCGCCAGCGTCTGCAGCAGCAGCGGGAAGGCTGGCTCGTAATAGACGCAGTCGGCGGCGAGGATGACGTCGGGAGGGAGCGGGAGGGATGGGGGAGAGGCGGTGCCCCAGTCGAAGATGAGCGGGCGCACGAGCGAGGTCAGGTTGTTGAGGGCTGTGTTTTGCACCATGAGGTCGAACATGGGCTCTTGGTCGGTGATGTAGAGGGGCGGTTGGAGTGACGGCGACGAGGAGTCCTTTTCGTTGAGGACGGTGGTGTTGATGCTGCCGTCGTCGTCGCCGCGCAGTCGACACCCCAGCGCGACGGCCAGGCCGACGAGTCCGCCGCCTGCGCCCAGCTCAATTCTGTCGCGTCGCCATTAGCATCCATAGTATAGACATACCAATCTCACACCCCCCGCCGACATCACCTTGGGCGGGCATACAAACATCGACTGTCCGACCAACCCGCCCTCCTCCCTCCCACCGTCCCCATACTTCCTCAACAAATACCGCGCCAATACCATACCAGCGGGCCAAAGCTGGCCACCGCAACCACCCTTCAAGTCCTCATGCAAGCGCAGCGGGCGGTGCGCGGGGAGGAGGCCGTCGAAGTCGAGTGACGCGGTGCCGGCCGCTTTGTATTCGGGCAGGGAGACGAGGTCGGTGCCGAAGGACGCCAGGAAGGGATCTCCCTCGTCCGCCGCGCCGGCGGGGGAGGCGGCTGGTGCTGCTGGGGTGCGTGACGGGGATGATGATGGTGCGGCGGCGGGAGCCGCTGTTGCGGTTGCGGTCGACATGGTTGCGTCGTTTGCCGTTTCGGTCGTTAGTGGCAATGGATGGATGGGAGAGGGACGGGAATAATATGAGGAAAAGTTGGTGGGAGAGGGTTCGTAGGGCTGGCTGGCTGCGTGGGCTGCTGCGTGGGCTGGGCTGGACCGGCGTCCGCATCGTGGGAATTCTTATCGTTATCTGTGAATCGACGAAAACGACGGAAAAGGCACCGGACTAGGAAGTCTAAGTAGTTGTATCTTCACATCATCACCACATCAATGCTTCTTCTTCTCGAGGCCGATATCGATTGCCGATACTACACAATATTATCTTTCGAGACTCCCATCGACACGGCCCCATTGTGTTGTCTTTTTGAGGATTTTTAAAAAAAGTCTGATTCCAATCGCCAACATTGCTTTTTCTTCGTGCTCAGACTTTCTCCCTCTCCCACGTACCCCATCTCCCCGACTTCGCCTCGCTATGTTTACGTTGGGATTTGATGTGGAATGAACAAAAGGGGAGAGCTGGTATCCTTCCATTTCGCTGAGAAATGAACACACAAAACCTCGCCAGACGCCTGTGCCGCTGCAAAAAAAAGGCGTCTCTCTCTCAATATCATCTTGCTTTACAGGCCGTAAATGTCCCACCCGTCCAGGCTGGAGCTCCCGCGCCTGACTTTGGAGCCCGCTGCCCGACTGGCGGATGCATCCGACTGCGATCCAAGAGCAACACTCGCCTCCAGCTCTTCGTTCAGTCATAGCTCGTCGTCGTCAATCTCCGACGGCTTCAGCAGACCGCCAACCTTGCTGGCACGCTCGCGCTCCTGCTCCCTGGCCGCCTTGGCCGCCTGCTCGCGCTCCTCGGCGAACAACTCGGCGTTGTCGCCAGAAAACTCCTTGAGCGAGATGAGGAAGTCGCGGAGGATGAGCTTGAAGCGCGTGAGGTCGCCGTTGTTGGCGAGGAGGCCGTCGATGAAGTTTGAGATTTGGATGCTGTCATTGTTAGCAAGATTCTGCGACCAAGCGGACTTGACTTACGTTTGCAGGTTCGGGAATGCGTTGGCAAGGAGGTTGCCGACAAAGTTCTTCAAAAAGTCGCGATTCGACGTGCCGGCAGGGGCCATGTCGGGAGTGTAGATGGGGCCTTGAATCTTGCCAGTCTCGACCAGCCAGAACAATCTCGAGAGAAGGACAGACTGCTGCTTGAAGCCCGCCTTGTGGTCGCTGTCGGTGAGGACGAAGAAGACATCCTGCAGAATTGTCGTGTAGAAGCTCTGGAAAAAGGCGTTGCAAGTCTGCGGGTCAGTCTCGGACATGTTGGTAATGAGCTCAAAGCACATCATCAAGCCGGCGCCTTCGACCTCACGGTTGTCGTGCTTGCTTGCCCACATGCAAGAGTCAATGACGAACTTGAACGTCCGGGCATCGAGCTTAAGGAGAGCGGGGAAACAACGCAGGTTGATGGTGCGGAGGAGCTTGAAGAACTCGACACGGTGGTCGGGGTACTCGGAAAAGTCCTTGTTGATCATGTCGAGCGTGCATTCGAAGACGGCGTCCATGATGTTCATGATTTGGTCCTCCATCATTCCCTGCTCAAGTGTCAGCTCTGCTGTCGAATTATCAAGGGCGAAGTACATGGAGTTGCATGTATTTGCTGAGATTGGGTCTCCAACGTACATGTAGCTTGTTGATGATGGTCGTCATGACGTTCAAAACTTCAGCTTCGCGAGCGTCGGGAACGTTGCGCTTGTAGTCAAGCAGGACGGCTTCGAGAAGACCAGGGACCAGGGTGCTGTGGACCATTTCGAGATCGTCGGCCCGCTCAACGTACGTGTTGATGAGCTTGAGAATCTCCTTCTTGATGGTGCGGAGGCCGCGCACCCTCGGCATCTTGGTGGCAATGTTGCCGTCACGCTGGACAGCCGCGTCGATGAGGCCGCTCGATGCCCTGTACATCAGCAGCATGTCCATGTAGATCCGGCCAATCTGAGGGTAAAAGTAGCTGCCGATCGAACTGCAAGCGGCGACATTGGTCTTCATGATGTTGCCAATGATCTTGATGGTCTCGCCGTCTTCGAGGATGCTGGGGTCCTGGTTGGCCGACGCGATGATTTGTTCCCAGGCCGTGTTGGGGAGAGCCATGAGCTCCTGAATGAGGCGCTCCTGGATGGACTTTTGACCCTGCGCGCTAATCATGTAGCCGCACGCCTCGTAAAAGGTGTGGATCTGCTGGGGGTTCAAGTCACACGTCGTCTTGCGCAGGTTGCGGACAATCTCGTCGATAAAGGGCTCGCTCTCGCCGGGCTGCAGAGCAACGAAATGTCTCCGACACTTGTTTGCAATTTTGATGAATGTGTCGCAAGCCATGTCCTGAACACCTGGTCCATGTTAGCAAATTGTATAGCTCAGAAAATGCTCGACTCACCCTCGTGCGTCTCGTGCATAAACTCAAAGAGCTTGTTGACGACAGTCTTGAGGAACTTCCAGTGGGCCTTGAGGAAGCGCGGATATTGGCCGACAATGTACATGATGTTGGACGCAACGACGGCCTTGTTGTCCTTGCCGCGCTTCATTTCCGTCAGACCCAACAGATCCTTAATCACAGTGACGAGGAACCTCTTCTCCGTCTCCTCGTTCATGGCACCAGAGATGGAGCCAATGGCCCAGCAAAGCGTGTTGCAGTTTGCCCAAGACCATTCGCTGCCGTCGACCTGGCGGGCGAGCTTTTCCGTCATGATGTTCTCCGTGTCGTTGACGTCCAAGTGCGTCAAGAAGACCAGGCACTCCCTGGTCGACTTGTAAAGCTGGATGGTGTCCGACTCCTTGACGAATTCGCGCACGATTTCGCCCTCGTCGTTCTCTACAATCAAGACTTCCTCGGGCCTCACCATCTTCTCAATCATGACCGTACGCAGGTTCGTGAGGACCTCGCTGTACTTGTGCTTGCGGAGAGGGTAATTTGCGAGAAGGTTCGGGTCGCGAGCGCCGCCGTTAGCGAGACCGCCGAGACCCATGTTGATGAGGGGATTGATGTCGCCAATGGGCAGCTGCTGCATCTCGTCGTACAGCTCCTGAACGAGTTTGGTCCAATACTCGAGACAAATTTTGAAAATCTCCCGGTCGTCTATCTGGCTGATGCGAATGAGGTAAAAGTGGCCGTGCGTGAGAAAGTCGCGGTTCGGAAGGTTTTCTATGAGACTGAGGTGCATGGAGAAGAAGTTGGTCAGGAAAAGCGCAAGATTCTGCACAAACTCTTGATCTCTGCTGTTGCTGTTAGCATACGTAGTCTTGAGATCAAGAGTGAGTGGGATAATCTTGGAGATTTCCGTGAGGGTGTCGGTAAACATCTGGACCAGCTTCTCGTTGTAGGCCGGCTCCGTGTGCAGACTGGCAATTTCGGTCAAGCACTTGAGAGTGATGTTGCGAAACTCGGGCACCTCGAGGAATCTGCTCCGGAGCGTCTCGATCAAGCTGACTCCGCTTGGAGGTGTCTCGAAGATGTAGCCGAGGGGAATCCAGTTGAGGAAGCGCAGCAGGGTCTCCAGGGTGGCCTTGATGAGGCTGGCTTGCTCGGCAGTCCTCAAAACTTCGGAGCAGAGTTGGTAGATGGACGTAAACTCATCGCACATGCTCTGCTTGAGCTCTTTTGTCTTGGAGGACGTCATCTGGTCGGCGGAAAAGTCAAAAACTTCTTCGGACAGGAGGCGCAGGATGGCCATGTTGTTTTCGCAAATGGGCAGGCTGCTGTGGCACGACGAAATGATTTCGTTGATGAAGGTCGGCCAGTTGTGCGGCCACTCCTGCTTCAGGATGGAGACCAGGACGAGGTTGAGCTTGTTGAGCAGGGTGCGGTTGGTCCGGAGGCTCTCCTCGGTGCTCGAGGTCTGGATGATGAAGTTGACGACGAAGTTGCGGATTCCTACGCGTGATGGTCAGCAAGACTCGGACAGGGCACATTGGATTGAGTGGTCGCAAACCTTGACATTGGTCGCGAGGCAGCACTTTCCACCTCGTCAAGATGACGCTGTCAAGAACCTGCAGTCCCAGGTCTAGTCAAGTCAGCGGCGAACTTGTGGCAATTGTGGGGATACATGCACTTGGTCTGCGGGTATGCCGCATCTTGTAATATCTTATCGACGAGGAGCCATGCGTCGGGGTTCTCTTTGAACTGCGGAGCGGTCAGGTCAGGCTTGACAAGTTTGCTTGGAGGTGAAGGGTACCTGGTTCAGCGAGAGCTGGGCTTGCTTTTGCTATTTGAGGAATCGAGTCAGCCAGCTGTACAGCTCATGCGGTTGGTGGTGGACTTGCAGTGTCGCCTCTGCCTTCGTAAAAGGCGCGGACAGTGGCGTCCAGCTCTTCGATGGTGGGCATCGACATGGTCAGAGCTGGACTGGGTGAGGCTGCTCAAAGGCGGCGGCAGAAGTGTGGACGTGGACTCGACGGGGTGTGCGCGCGCTCAATGCCGGGCTGTCGAGTTCATGCGCAGGCGAGAGGAGAGAGTGGTAGAGGTTGGCGTTTGCACGCGGAAGCGCGATGGCGGGGCAAGGTTCGCGGCGGGCGCAGGCAGCGTGCAGGATCCGCGCAGCTCTCGAGAGTTTTGAGCCTTGACGACGAGCGCGATGCAAGGTTGAGGGGAGAAACGCGAAGGGTCAAAAGGGCGAGGCGGTTGAGAGAGTGTCTTGGGGGTTATGAGCACGCGAAAAGGAAGAGCAGACTCAGCAAAGATACAGACTGAGAGTTGTCGATGGAGAGTACGCGGGCGGTCACGAGCCGGCAAGAAGCTGACTAAGGCACGACGAGAGCTTTGCCCCCAACACGAGTCTCTCTCAAGGTGATTGATGCTGCCGGCTGCTTCTTGTCACCACCTGCGTGTTCTGTCACCACCGACGTGGCCGCCGTCTCTCCTCTCGGAAGTACCAGGGAATACTAATCTCCATCCTCAGTGGTGGTCTCTGCCTCATTTCCTCATTATTCAGCGGATGAAATCACTTCAGGATCGGGATATTTCGCGCCGACCACGTAGCTGCGGCCTCCAGGTGGATAGCTACCACGCCAGCCGTACTTCAAGCATTGAGGCGCCGTCTTGGTACCATGTCCAAGCTATGTGTTTCAACGGCCAATTATCAGCATTGGATATGCCTCAACCCAACAAACAACGTTGAACTCCCTCTCTTCCTGTGCGAGCCCTCCTGGTGACATTCATTCTGGTTGACGCAGCACGATGAAGTCATGACGGTGCAAGCCCTTCCTTCAGACTAGCAGCTGCATGACCGCCAGCAAACATTATTGTAGTTCTACCTAATATCTCATCTCCACAGGGTGCAATGACGTCGCGCCACAGCAAAGTACGTGAGGTGCCCAGCCAAAGGCGGTAAGGCCGGGGCTCCAACGTCGGGCCCTAGGCCTTCAACTGCACCTCGTGCCCTCGTGCCTCTTCTGACCACCACCCAACAACAAAGCCCCGCTACATAAGATCCAGCTCTCCCAATTACGCCTCCAAGCCGCCCCATCCGCTCCGCTCCCTACAGCCCCACGTTCACCGGTATTCTCCGCTCAAGGTACCTCCCGCTGAATCGTATATCCTCCCCCTCTTGCCCGCCGCATCCAGCTGGGCCCTCTACTCTACCTCACACCACCATGTCTTCGACTCCAAACAACACCGCAATGCGTACTCCAGAGTCTCGCCCTGCTGGTAGCTCCGTCATCACCGAGTCGGGTCGCTCCACGCCCTTGAACCTGCCTTCGGGCACCCTCCGTTTGCGCGCAGATAACAGCCAACGCCGCCATATCCAGTGGGCCGACGATGTCATCGACAACGAGGGCATGGGCAAGAAGTCTTCCAAAGGTACGGAATCCCCACTTCTCTCCCCCGAACGACTGGCTGACCGCATTTAGTCTGCTGCATCTACCACAAGCAGCGCGAGTTTGGCGAATCTTCCGACGAATCCTCCGACGACTCGTCCGACAGCGACTCTGACAGCGAGCCCGACAACAGCACCGCGCGCCCATCTAGGAACAGCGGAGCCCGTGGTCGTCCTCGCCACTCGCATGACCACGGCGAAGGTAGCTGCGGACCCAAGAAGGGCAATGCTCGCGCCAGGAAGCGCAGCCCCAACGCATATGAGAAGATGCCCAACTGCAACAAGAACAAGGGAAGCAGCAGCTAGATTGCTCTGCTAAATCAACTTTCATTCATGTGTAAACGACTTTGCATACTTCAGGCGGCGTTCGTACGGAACAGGAGCATCGCAGCGACGGTGTTTATGGCGAGTCATCGGGTTCAAAGGTGGCTACTTTACTGCAAAAGGGCGGGCTGGGCTTGACAGAAGCATCGTCTGAGACGCCGCCTGGAAAATCGATTCTGGCGCAGGCAATCTGCCCTCGGCCTCAAGACTAGACGTCTGGCGGGTCCTTGAAAATTCAGTCTCATTACTTGTCAATGCTCGCCACGTTAGTGTCGTTCTTTTCTTTTCGTTACTCAACCGGAACAGGAGCCACATCAAAGTTTACGCGCTTGACCAACAGCAGTGGTAGGCAGGGTTGCAGTCCACCATGGCGCCTCTCAGCCAATTTGGTTCAGTTGTTGGTCCGCTCCAATCGAGGGAACGCTCTCCCAGTATTTGCAAAGCAGATGAGTGCTGCTGCATCCCTTTATCCTGCCCTTGATGAATTTAGGGCATCTTTGGACCAACATGGCCTTGAAGTCGGTCGCATCAACATTGCTAATCCATGGTTAGTTACCCAACAAGCTCACATCCCTCTGGAAAATAAAACTCCCCAAGCTCCCCGATTCTCATCCAGGGATTTTGCTCTTGCTATCTTGCCCTCGTTTCGTTTCCTGCCCTTCTGCTGCTCACGAGCCGACGCCGTTCACGAAGTCTACGACGATTTGATTTTCCAACACAGTTCCGTCGACTCATCGGAAGAACTACTGCTTCCAAGCTCGTCGCCATGTCAAGAGCCAGGTCGATCGAGCACCGCAAAACCGAGGGTGGTCTCATCCGCAAGCTCTGGGACAAGCTGAGCGGATCAAAGTCGAGCCGTTCTCAACGACAAGAAGCGCACAAATCTTACTGCTTCGACTGTCAAACAAGTTTACTGAGTAAGTCTATGCGGTCTTTATTCTGAAAGCATTGTGTTTCTGCGCGTTTCATTTTCGTATATAAAGTTTCACCAGGCTTCCTAGCATGGCATGAAGAGAAATGGCAAATCTAGAGTATATCCATCTGCATGCACCTCTTTTTCATCATGACAGGACTTTCCTTTGTCTTCGACCTACAAGATATTTGAAGTCACAGGCCCAAACGTCCTCGACGTAGTGAATGCGGCTAAACATCAACAGATTCGACCGGTTCTCCTTGGACTGAAACGCACAGAGATAGACGCTCACGCAAGCACCGAAACGGCAAGTTGTCCAAAGACAGAGTAGATGAGAACCGACGGTGCGCACGTTGCGGTGCCAGCATACACAGCGGGAGGCGCACAGATCCCGATGAAGTAATCAAGACTGCGCGCCAGCAAGCCAGACAGTCCGACCGACGGCGGGATGGATGGGAGATCGAGTTGGAGTCGACATTCAGAGAGCGTTCCGCCCGCGCACGCAGAGACAACCGGAGAAGATCTCGTCGCAGGGAGAACGCCAGGACGTCGACGATCCGCGACGCCACAGGACAGCGCCATCGACACCACGGCCGTGACGGCCGAGGGCACCGGGAGTCATCGCATCGCTCTCATGCGCCACGGCGGGGCTGGACGTCCTACGAGGAGACCAGGAGGCGGCCGCGTCGCGGCGGCTACGCGTGGGAGGAAGGCTCTCGTGAGCATGACTTTGTCCGCCGTCCCGTTCAATCCAGATCAAGACGGGGTAGCGAGAGCTCCTGTTGTCCAAGACATCAGCGAGCTGGATTCACCCCGGAGCAGATTGAGCTTCGCCGTGGGAGGAGGCAGGGGTTTATTTGGCCTCGAGACGACGATGACCGCAGCGTGGAGGAGCATGTTCCTCCCGTGCCCCCAGTCCCCACACCAGCTACATCTCCCAGTTCAACAATCCGCCCGGGAATGATGTTGGTGGACCCAGAGGTCTTGAGAAGAGCACTGGAGATGCCGGCACTTGCACAATCCTCAGGGACGCGTCCGGGAACAACACAGCCCCAAAACGGACGGGGAGCGCACCAGCAGCGAGATTACGACGACCAAGTCGAGCCATTGACCTCCGGCCAACTGCTCGACTTGGTCCACCGCTATTTGTCGGGCGAACTCGACGCGGATTGCCCACTTGCTCGCGCGCACTCCCATATTCTCGACAAGATCACGCGCGTGTTTTCAGCGGCGCAGATTGCGCAGGCCTTGAGAGAGCCGTTGCCTGATGATGTACGGCAGCGCGACGCGGAGAGAGCGCCTGCGGGTCGGTCTGCCGAGGAGTCGACTGTCCCCCGGCCGCCGCGAGAGGCTGCGAATCTGGTGCATCACGACCCAAGTCCCGCCGCCTCTTCTCCTTCCCCGAACACCTCGTCTCACGGCACCGCAAACGGCAAACCGCGTTCTGGTCCGGCTCCCCCCATCTGGACCATGTTCAGGAACTATTCGGCTAACAACACCCCAGTGACGAGTCCGACTGCGCCTCGCTCGGACGCCTCTGCCTCTGCCCCTGAAATCCCTCCAAAGATCCCACAGCAGGCGGTGCAACAAAATGCTGGGCCAAGCAGCAGCCAGCCTCAAGAGCTGGCGAGCGCACCACCTCGGGCCGACGAGCGGTATGAGACGTTTGGTGAGCGTGCGTTGCCGTTCTTGCCAGAGGGGAGCTCTCTGCGGGTTCCGTTTTCTGGGGACTCGTTTTTGGATGGAATCACAGATGACGCGCCGGAGCCGGAGGAGGAGTTGTTGGAGTACCTGTCTCCGGGGTCTCCTGTGCAGTTTTCGTCACCAGAGTGTTCAATATCCCAACCATCCCGGCCGCAGCAGGACGTAAATCAAGCTCCGCCTCCCGCAAATCACCCGCGATCTGCCGTAGAGCAGCTGGAGGCGATGCTGCCGGGCCTGTCTCTGGAACCGCCCAGAGATGCGCGCCCAAGGTCGCGTACTCGCAAGCCACGGCGCCGCTTTTCGGCCAGCTTAACGACCCTCACGGAGGCAGACGACGCGGACGAGCCGTCGCCATCTGACCTTCGAGGGGCGGGCAATCGCACGTATTCGATGCTGTCTCGACCGCCGCCAGACATGTTTGCGTCCGGCGACACCTACGGAAGTGCACCGCCCGTCCTCCCCAACTCTATGATTGCATCGGCTGCGTCTGCATCTACTACGTACCTGCCGCGTTACTTTGGCTTTGAGCCTGCGCCGGGCCAGGAGCCGCTGTGGTATTTGAGGGGAACGGGGCTGGATCGGCTCGCTGGTACTCCTGTATCGCAGGATAGCGTCAAGGTCGGATCGGTGCCGGTTCGCACGGCTACGGTGACGCGGATTCCTGATGGCTTGATTGCGGAGCCCTGTGCTGCCGAGATATGTGGAGGAGAAGAGGAGGAGGAAGAGGAGGAAGAACAAGGAGAAGAAGAAGCACCCAGACCCGCCGCCCCCCGTCCACCTCCACCCGCCCACGCCCTCTCCATGCCCGAACGCCCCGCGCCCGGCATCACCGCGTGCGTCTCTTCCGCGTCGCCGTCCATCCAGGCTAGAGTCGTCTCCGGGCCCCCCTCACCACCACCACCACTACCACCCATCATACCTACACCAACCACGACGCCCTCGAGCTTCCGACCGCAGCAGCAGCAGTCGTCGTCGCGGCTTCCCATGCCGCGCAGTCTGTCTGCGCAGAATGTGACGATGCCCTCCTCGAGCTCTCGACCTCCTCTTCCTCCTGCTTTGCAGATACCAAAGCCACCACCACCGAGAGCTGGGCTGAATCCGAATCTAAGGCTGCAGGCGCAGTCGCAGCCTGCGCTTAGACCGGCGCCTGCGCAGCGCCAGCAGCAGTCCTCTTCGCAGCAGCAGCAGACGCAGGCTCCGGCGCAGTCTCAAGCAAAAGCGCCGCAGACGCAAACGCAGACGCTCGAACGGACGCCAAGCACGCGCTCCAAAGCGGCAGCTCCTGCGTCCAGGCCTGCGTCCAGGAACCAAGCTCCTGCGACGACGACGACGACTACTGCGACGACGCCTTTTGCAGCTCCCAGTCCACCTGCGGAGAAGAAGGCTGAGCGCCAGGTGCCGCGCTCGCAGCAGGCCACGGCGTCCTCGTTGGCGCGCAGCAATTCCGTCAGACAGGGACAAGCGGGAGGAGGAGCAGGAGCGCCAGGCTCGCGCGCGCGGTCGGCTTCTGGTCGTGGTCGTGGGAAGTAAGAATGGTAGGGCAGGGCATTGAAGGGCAGGGTTGGGTTGGGTTGGGATCCGGGACTGGTGAGGACGCAGATCAGGGGTGTCCGTGGACAGGGCACTGGCTGGCTGGTTGCTGGATCGCCTTTGTTGCTAGGTTTCTGGTGGTGGTTTGCTCGTGGAGGCTTCACGTTTGGGTTGGATGTCTTCTTGGACTCGAGGGGTGGGATGGGCATAGCGGGCTGTTTGATTCTGGATCTGGCAAGGCGTTGGATGGGACCATTGGCGTTTGCTTTTGTTTTTGGTGGTGTTTGTTTACTCGAGGAGGAGCTCATCCCGGAGGTTGCTTCAGGGGCATGCCTGCTGATGGCTGGCTACCTCTTTGTACTGCCGCGACAATACCCATTGGATGACGGAATATCACACGAAAATGTTGACTTTCTTTTGAAGAAGTGTTTGACGACAGACCAAAGTCGGAGCGCGCAGGGATGAATGAAGTGGAGTTGTTGAGTTCAGACGACAGGGTGACTAGAGCTCGCGCACGTGGGAGGCCCGAGCTCCTCGGCGCCGGCGCAGAAGCGGCCGCGACCAAGACTGGACGTCAAGAACTTATCCGCGGGCAGCTCCTTCACCCCAACCATTGTTGTTTTCTCTCCATCCAGCTCTGTGTGTACACCCTCGCAGTCATCGCGACACGTCGTCTCCAGCTAATCCATCCCAAGACATCGCTTCCCCAGCATCCATCCTCTCCATCGACCGTCATCATGTCCGTCCCGGCCTTCAGCGACATCCCCAAGTCGGCCAACGACGTAGGTTTGAAGAATTGCGCGATTGCGCCATGACATGTCTCCTCGTCGCAGCCCGGCAGCTGACAATCATGTGCAGCTCCTGAACAAGGACTTTTACCACAACTCGGCTGGCAAGTTATCCAAGGTTGCCCGTGGCCTGCGCTCCTAGCTTACCACAGTGTTTAGCCGCCCTCGAGGTCAAGCTTGCGTCCCCCAACGGCGTCGCCGTCACCACCAAGGGCACCTCTGCCCACGAGGGCCCCATCAACGGCTCGGTATATTCTCTTGCATCGCAACATTCCAGGCCGAGGCTAACGCGGCACACACAGGTTGAGGGAAAGAAGGCTCTCTCTAACGGTATATTACTACGCGATCTCTTTATTGTTGTCCCCATCACGCCACAAAGAAAGCGGGGTTTCCGCTGCGTGCTCGCCATGTTTGGCGTGCCGGGCCCACCCATGATCATTCAGGGACTGATTCAGTATCGACAACCAGGCATCACGGTCACCGAGTCTTGGAGCACCGCCAATGTCCTCAACTCCAAGGTTGAGCTCGCCGACACCTTTTCCAAGGGTCTCAAGGCCGAGCTCTCGTCCGTCTTTGCCCCCGCCTCGGGCAACAAGGGCCAGAAGCTCAACTTGACCTTCAAGCAGCCCATCTTCCAGACGCGCGCCTTCTTCGACTACTCGGCCGCCGGCAACCTGACGGCCGTCGTCGACGGCGTCGTTGGCCACGAGGGCTTCCTCGTCGGTGGTGAGGCTGGCTACGACGTCCAAAAGGCCGCCGTCACCCGCTACTCGGCCGCCGTTGGCTACCAGACGCCCCTGTACAGCGCCGCCATCACCGCCACCAACAACCTGAACCTCTTCACCGCCTCGTACTACCAGAAGGTCAACTCGGCCGTCGAGACTGGTGCCAAGGCTTCCTGGGACGCCAAGGCCGGCTCCGCCGTCGGCATTGAGCTCGCCAGCAAGTACAAGCTGGACCCTCTGTCCTTTGCCAAGGTGAGTCACATTTGGACAAGGAGAAAAAAAAAAAAAAGGACAAGATTGATAAGCTTCAAAACACACAGGCCAAGATCAACGACCGCGGTATCGCCGCCATTGCCTACAACACCAAGATCAACCAGGGCTTCACCTTTGGCATTGGTGCCTCGCTCGACACGCAGAAGCTCAACGAGGCCGGCCACAAGGTGAGTGATGCACGGGACTCTTTCCAAAAATTGTTTTTTGACTGGCCTCCAGATTGGCGCCTCGTTCACCTTTGAGGGTTAAACAAACCCCTTTGATACCACACACTGGGCTCGCTCTGTAGACGAGACGGATGAAAAAGGATTGGCTGGTTGGTTTGCGTGTCCCGGCCAATGATGGGTGTGCTTGATGGAAGCGGATGTAGATGCATTTCAAAGCTCTTCACGGACAATTGTCGTTTTTTCTGTGTGAAATGTTGTTTGAATTGTGTCTGTGCTCTTTCTCTCTTGCAAAGAAACGTCTGTCCCGACCTGTTATGGCGCCCCGTGTCTTCTCTATGATGCCATGATCCTTTCACGATAAGGTAGTCCCATCCATCCCAGCCCGTCCCGTCCCATCCCATCCCAGGCAGCCAGCCAGCCCGCTCTCGCAAAACTCCAAATGACGCGAATTCGAAAAAGGGCCAAGTCTATTTCAACCCGTCCATCTGCTTCTGCTCGTTTTGGCAAAAAAAGACAAAAATCAACCAAACAACTCCCTCAAACACATCATCTCCACCCCACGACGGCGGGGACGCCCGTCGCGAGGCCAATTGCTGCACTCACCGCCACGAAATTCGCCACGACGCTCCAGCCCCCGCCGCCGTTCTTCATCTCCTCGGTCGTCTCGCCCCAGCCTTTCTCCCGTGCCCTTGCGCGGAACCGCGCCGCGATCTCGCTGTGCGTCCGCATGTGCGCCGCGCGGTCCCAGTGCGGCAGGGCGCTGTCGTGGCCGCGGTGGGCTTGCCCGGGACCGAAGCCGCCGCCGTAGGTGGAGCTGGAAGAGGAGCTGTAGGGGCTGCCCGTGTAGTCTTCGGATTGGGAAGAAGAAGAAGATTGGGACGAGTCGTGGGTGGACGAATGCGGGTCGTCCTTGGGCGCATACGCCGCGCGCTTCGCGCTGTACGCGCCCCACGCGCCGTTGCGGTAGAAGCTGGGCGGCGGGCCCTTGAACGCCGTGCGCCGCCTGCTGAGCCCCGATGCTGGCCGCGACCCTGCGGGGCCCGAGTAGGCGGCTGAGGCGTAGGGATTCGAGGAGGATGATGAGGAATATGGGGAGGAGGAGCGGGACGAAAGCTGCGCGTCATACGCGCTCCGCTTGCTCGCCGAGCCCAGCACGTGGTAGGCGGCGCTGATGGCGACGAAGCGCGACGACGCGGACGGGTCGCCCCGGTTGCGGTCCGGGTGGTGCTGCTTCGAGAGCGTGTAGAATTGTCTGGCGGGCGTGCGTGAGTACATGTACCTGCGTGTCCGGGGCGAGGGAGCAGCGGGGAAATGGTGGTCAAGGAACGCACTTTTTGATCTCGGCCGCGCTGGCCGTCACCGGCAGGTCCAGCGTCTTGTAGTGGTCGGGAAAGGCCTCAGCGCCATGGCGGCGCGCAGAGGCGTGGAAGTGTCGGAGTGGTGGTCGTGGTAGTGGTGGAGGCTGCTGCTGCTGGCCGCCGCCGCGCAGCGGACGGGGAGCGATTCGCGGGAGCTGCGCCGGGCGTGGCATACCTCATGTCTGAGGAGGGAGAGCCGGGGGTCGCAATCAATTTAAGGGGGCAGGCGGGCAAACATGAAGTCGCGCGTACCGTAGGTGATGCCCGTGTGGTGGTTGATGATGACGTCTCCGAGTATCGGCTGGGGGGTGTGCGTCTGGCCTCCGTTATCTGATTTGTTATCTGATGGGCGTGCCGGCGCGAGGCGGGCCCGAATGGTGCGCCTACAACTCCCTTCGAGTCAACCTCTGCCCATGGCGACTCTTTGCTCGCTTCCGGTGTCGGGAAGTTGACGATAATTTTTTTGTTGTTGAGGGGCTCCGAGACGCCAGTCCACTTCTTGGTGCGATTATCGGGCTGATCTGATAAGGGGAGGCTTCTGGATGCGTAGGTACTTGCGTCAGCCCTACTGGACGAATTGCTGGTCCGAGCATCCAAGAAGGAGTGTACCGGTAGGAAGGAACTCGTTGACTGCTGGTAGAGTTTGTCGTCTTTGGGCATTTATTTTTGGTTGTCTTTTCGTGGTTGAATGAAGTCGCCCGCTCCACTCCGCTCCTCCGCCCTCCGCCCCTCTCTACCTTAGGTCTCTCCGCTCCGCCGCGCTTGGACCACTATCAAGATGTGCGGCCTCAGCTGCTGCATCCCCGCCACGGCACTCTCCAGCCCACCACGACCATAACCATGGCCGCTCAAGTCGCCGACGCCGTCAAGGACCTCAAGCGTGTGTCCAATCTGCGAGTTTCCCGCTTGCTCCCACGCGCTCCGCTAACACGACCCCAGTTGACGAGTCCAACCAAAAACCAACACCAGAAACCACCGCCGACAACAATGTAGAAAACGGCGACGACTCTGACGACGACGCCGACGCCCCTGCCGACGGCGCTGCTCCCGCCGAAAATGGCGCCGCCAAAAAGAAGAAGAAGAAGAAGCCCAAGAAGAAGAAGAAGGCTGGCGCAGCAGGCGGCGGCGCCTCGAAGCAGTCGGATCCCCCGCGCGTTCTAGTCTCGCAGCTGTTCCCCAACAACTCGTATCCCGAGGGCCAGATTGAGGAGTACCGCGATGAAAACCTGTTCCGCACGACGAGCGAGGAGAAGCGCCACTTGGACCGCATGAACCAGGACTTTTTGAACGAGTACCGCGCCGGCTCCGAAGTGCACCGCCAGGTGCGGCAGTGGGCGCAGAAGAACATCAAGCCGGGCATGTCGCTGACCGAGATTGCCGAGGGCATCGAGGACGGCGTGCGCGCGCTGACGGGCCACCAGGGCCTCGAGGACGGCGACAATCTCAAGGGCGGCATGGGTTTCCCGACGGGCCTCAGCTTGAACCACTGCGCCGCCCACTACACCCCCAACGCGGGCAACAAGATTGTCCTGCAGCATGACGACGTCATGAAGGTCGACTTTGGCGTCCACATCAACGGCAGGATAGTCGACAGCGCCTTTACCGTGGCCTTTGACCCCAAGTACGACCCGCTGCTCGCGGCCGTCAAGGACGCCACCAACACGGGCATCAAGGTACGTTTTGCGCGCAATCATTCGTGTCACCCACTCACACCCAGCAGGAAGCCGGCATCGACGTGCGCATGTCCGACATTGGCGCCGCAATCCAAGAAGTCATGGAGAGCTACGAAGTGGAGCTGGGCGGCCAAACGCACCAAGTACGGCCGATCCGCAACCTCAACGGGCACAACATCAACCAGTACGAGATCCACGGCGGCAAGTCGGTGCCCATCGTCAAGGGCAGCGACCAGACCAAGATGGAAGAGGGCGAAATCTTCGCCATCGAGACGTTTGGCTCGACGGGCAAGGGCTACGTCCGCGACGACATGGAGACGTCGCACTACGCGCGCCGCGTCGACGCGCCCAAGGTGGCCCTGCGCGTCAACTCGGCAAAGGCCCTGCTGAGCAGCATCAACAAGAACTTTGGCACCCTGCCCTTCTGCCGCCGCTACTTGGACCGCTTGGGCCACGACAAGTACCTGCTGGGCCTGAACCATCTGGTCCAGAACGGCATCGTCGAGGCGTATCCGCCGCTCGTCGACGTCAAGGGGTCGTACACGGCGCAGTTTGAGCACGTAAGTTTTGGCAATGCCCCTCCCTCGTCCCAGACGGTTGCTAATCTTTTCACCTAGACCATCCTCCTGCGGCCAAACGTCAAGGAAGTCGTGTCGAGAGGCGACGACTACTGAGGGGCCCCATTGACAGAAATCGAAAGCAGAAAAACGAGCGAATTCTTAAAAATTTGAACAGCATTCACATTACCAGTGTCCAGAACATCACCAACTTTGTGCATGATGTGCTTGCTTCTCGCCGGCCAACGGCGCGTCCTTGGATATTGGATGCAGAGGCTGCTGCCGTTGGTTGGCTGGTGTGGGGGAAAGAGTCTGACAGCGGGGCAACAAGATTGACGAACGACAAAGGCCCTTAAGGCGAGCTTGTGGTGGCTGCAGCGTCTTCTGGTACCGTTGTATATGCATGTGCCTGCCCAGCGCCGGCATGGGCGGGAGGAGCATCCAGAAATGGATACATTACGAATACACTGCTCACTCTTTCAACTTTGTCACTCCTCGTCGTCGATACTTCTTTGTGCGCATCGCTGCTATCCTTAATCAGTCCCTCCCTCCCTTGTTCTGCGCTGAGATGGATGCCGTTGATTAGGTAGGGAAGGAGGAAATGAGGGCATGGTGTGCTAGTGTGGTAAAGTGAAGGGCCTTAGTAAGTTTGAAAGCTTGATGTCGTTATGGCGGTATGCTGACCAGCAGCGTGGTTGCGCTTTGACGTTTGCTTGGAATGGAGGGTCAGGGCTGGGAAAGAGTGTATTAACCGATGGTGAATCGGGCCGGAAGGGCGCGTCCAGAGGCAGCCAGAGTGAGTTGGACTTCGTAGTCAAAACGCGCGCAACACAATTTTTTGTAATTGCGGATTGTTTGTGACATTTCCGATGGCGCCGCTTGGGGTGGAGAGGGAAGAGGTGGGAGGGTGGCAGGCTTTTATACTGCTAGCCCTCGCAACTGCCAGTCAATGGAACGACTGGCAGTCAGTCATTCAGGGGGGTGTGCCGGGCGGGGCGCGTGATGAGGCATGATGTCGCTGCTGCCTTGTCAAGTACTGAGCACATGATTCTCTCTTATTGGGCTTGTTGATTGAGGGTATAAAAGCCTGCTCATCTGCGGCACCCAGGTCTAGTCTCCAGGCACGCTTTCGACGACTCTGAATTATCGAGGCTCGCGAGTCGTACTTGGCTCGCCATCAGGTTATGACCCCTACTTCTGCGGCTTTCGCCCCCTTTGAGACTTTTCGATTCTGCTCGGTGGGGTGGGATGAGCGGCTAGCTCTGAAAACTGCATCGGAGAAAGTGGTGGTTGGCGTTGTGGTGTCATGATGATGAGAAGCATGTTATGTCGTTGACGGGCGAGGTGTTCAACCCCTTTCTCTTCTCTGCAACGCGTGCGAAACAGCGCAAGGAAACCATCTTGGAAAATGGTAGCCGCAAGGCAAAGACAGAAGACAGTCTTCTGGTTGCCAGGGACAAGTAGCGTCCATTCTGCGCACAGCTACTTGACTGCAGCAGTACCTTGATGGGAGAAGTGAAAGGGACTTTTATAGCTGCTGGACAGCCAGAAAGAAAGGAGAGGACACGCAGCGTGGACGCGTGACTTGACCAGTTGCGGCGTTGTCCGTCCGTTGGAAATGTCACATGAGGCGGCCGCTCTTCTGCGAACCCGGAGAAGCTGGACGGTATAAAAGGCCCCTCTCTTGCTGCATTTCGTGGTTGGCATGGTTGAGGAGTCTTTTGAAGCTTCAAGAGGGGCAGTCCAAAATTACAACATCGAACACTTTCTTTGCAGTTTGTCTGAGGATTCACTTGTCTTTGGTCTTCGTTTTCCGCGTGTTGTCATTCTCCTCAATTCCCTCTTTCCACTTTCTGTTTGGCGTCTGCCGTGTGTCGGCGGGCTTGGGCGCGGACAGCTGGCCGTCATCATTGTCGCAGAGTGGCATCCAGGGGCAATGCATCGCGTCGCATATCAGGCGGCACTGGCATGGCGGCTTTCTTGCTCCTCGCGCAAACCAAGTCGAAGATTGTGTTTTCACAAGCACCAAGAAACCAGTGTGCGAAATGTCGATTCTTTGCACGTAGTCTTGACCAGTACCCACACTGCGCTAAGGATAGGGAAGTGGAGCAAGAGTAAGGGTTTTTTTATTCGAGGATCGAGATGCTGTGGCCAATGCGAGCCTGGAACCGCGTGATCGTGAACTCAGAATGTAATCTAGGCAACAGCGGAGCTTGTGCAGCAACGGCATGTGATCCTCTTCTCCGAGCGGGTCGATCGTGGGTATAAAAGGGGCAGAGTTGCTGCTATTTGGAAGGTTGACAGACACTCGCCTTGAGATTGACAACAGCTTATTCTAAAACGGAATGCTGTGTCCTTTCAGTGCAAAAGTTTCGAGCATTCCACTGTCTTTGTGTGTCTGGTTTTCAGGGGCTGGTTGCTGGATTGAGTGCCAGCTTCATCACTCGCCAACCGCAGTGGAAGTCACTTCGAAATTGCGACTCGATCCACCACCATGCCTCAATACTGACAGAGGGCTTCTGTCATACTGACAAATTCCTTAAATGGAATATGCGCGGCCTCTGATGAATCGGAGTCGCCCATGAAAGCTGTCGTGGCGGCACCAAGAGACAGAAAACAGTATGTGAGGGACTTTCTGTTGTCTCGGAGAAGGGCTCTTAGCCTGACACTTTAGTAGGTAGCGAGAGAAAAGAGTGGACAGTGGCTTCTTTTATACCTGCGCAGCTGAGGCACTGAGTAGGCAACAAAAAGCATTAGGCGCGTGACCATGACCGTGACGCAGCGCGGAGCGTCGGGACGTCCCTTCCCCATTTCCAGGGTCTCCTTAATATAAACCTTAATATAAAATGACTTGCGTCTCCCTGCTTCCGACTGAAGCTGCAGAGACTCTTCTGGTTTGAAGAGAAACCTGCACTCATACCAGGAAAACTGTCCCGCTCCTCTGCTTGCGTTGTGCACTTTTCGGCCTTTGGTGCGCTCGGCCTCGCTGATTGCTTCCTCTCCGCTCAACCTTCTCGTTCTATCACCCGTGTCAGATAGCATGCTCATTACTGTTTGAGAATGCTGTCGGGAATCACCTCCATGAGTGTGTCAAGATTCATCATTGCCGCATGCCGGCCAGGGGTTGCAGATTTTTTACCCCTGAATTTAGAAGTCGAGCCTGTTGCCCCTGACGCAGCGGGCAGGCCCCCAAAAGTCATGCGGTCTTGCAGGAAATTGTCCGGGTTTTCAAGAATGAAGAAGAAAGGAAAAGCAGTGTGCCTTCTTTCGAGCTGTCGCAGGCTCTTGTCTAATCACTCGATGACATCGAAGGAGAGCAGAGAAGCAGAATGGCTGCGTTTTTATACCCGACTGAGATTTGGAGCAGTCTCACTGGTGCTATGAGTAGGTCCCGTGACTGTGCGCAGCTGCGCTTAGATTTGATGAGCATGTCATGTGGTATTCGCCATTTCCTGCATCTGTCGAGCGGTATAAAAGTACGGCAGCTGTCACACCTACCAAGTCAATTGACAGCCCTGCAAAGACTGAATTTCAGGCCTCCAAAGGCCTACACAACAGTCGAAAACTACACTCTTGTGGCGGTTTCGTTCTCTGCGCGCCAGACTGGTTGAGTTGCTAGTTTTGCTTCTCTGCTTCTGTTTTCAGGGGCAAGCTGTGAGTTCGCCGTGATCGCGTTGCGACGCGTTTGAAAAGTAGATTTTGGTCATCAACATTGACTCTTGATGCTGAAGAAGCAGCTTCGGCAATATGAAAATTACTGAGTACCCTTGCGTGGACCGCACTTGCCGTCAGGATGACGGGTGCGTCCGGGCGCCAAAGAACAAGAGTGACCCTGGTGTCGACCATTAGAGGTCCAGTACGCGCACCACAGGCTATCAGAGGATGTAGCACCTAGTGTCTTAATGTTGAGCGAGAGAACGCAGCAGAGGATCACTGCTTTATAGTTCAACTGCCGAAGCCCAGAGCGCGGAGTCCGAAGCCGATTTGCCGCGGCTGTGACTCATTTAGGGGTTGGCGGGCATGTGACGGTTCGCTTTGCAGCTATCAGTCAGCTTCGTGTGGTATAAAAGGCCCCCTTCTCCCTAACCTTGCCTTGTTCTGTCGCACTGCCATGGTCCCAAAGACAGTGATCAACAGGCAAAAGCCAACACGCTCATGTTACTCGTCGTCTTTCTTTTTTTGTCCCCCTGAGACAGAGTTTCCGCAGTCATCGTTGCCCCAATTCTACTTGGAGGCAATGAACTGAGGGTTCCGTCATCACCGCTTGAAAATGTTGCGCAGAAACGGTTTGACAACGTGATTTTGATCGTCAACATTACGACACATCGGTTGAAACACATCATAAACCGAGGGAATAACTTGAGTGCCTTCTCCCGAAACCAAGGCTCCTGCAACCCAGAGACCAACCAAGGGCAGTAGCATCTCAGGTGATACTTTCGGGAGGAACGCAGTGGCCAGAGCCTGTTGTAGCTGGCTCCTGGTTCCACACCGGGGACCTCAGTGACGAAAGGAGAGAGCTTGAGGAGTGCTCCTTTTATACCCGGCCAGCGGAGACATCGACCACGGAGCGCGTGACAATTGTGACGAATGCTCCTGCGCGATGTTCAGCACGTGTCAAAACCTTCTCTTGTGAGTTCTTCTTGAGAGGTATAAAAGAGCTCTACCTGCCCTCCATCCCCGAGCCACACCATGCAGGAGGAGCTTCGACGACTGTGCCAAGTCCTTGAAAAACGACCGAAGGACTTCCACTTGTCTGCGTGCTGCGCCGACACAGTTGCCACACTTTCGCCCTCCGCCGATCCTGCTGCCCTACTGCCGACTGACTTCCGCAGCAAACTCAGCGTTGATGCGTAGCTATTGCCTTCAAGGTCCAGATATGAAGCTCGTCGTCACCATTGAATCACAAAGAAAGCTCCCAAAATGCTAGTTGTGTCCTGGTTGATTCCCACGTAGCTTGCGGCAAGGGCCACGGCGGAGAGACAAGAGTGGAAACGCGTCTTTGCATGACACCAGATTCCGATGGTTTCTGCCGGCTCGCTCACTGCAGAAGTAAAATAAGAGGAGTTAGGAGCCGCTGCTTTTATGCCCCAGCTCTAGGGCCTGGAGCCTCAAGCGCGTGACTGCCCCAGTGGCCGAAACAGGCGCGGCGGCGACGAAACGTGGGCAGCCATATGTCCACTGTTGCTCCTCGACCGGTCAGCAGGCTGGTTAAAAAGCTTCCTGTCTGCTCCTCTGGATTGCCACTTAACTCTCACATCAAGGCAGCTAAGATGTGAAGGAAGAGCTCCACAACGCTCGAAATTGAGGAGCTACTCTCTTGCTTTGCGCGTCTCTTCTCCAGCATCTGTCTCCCTCGACTCCTCACTCCGCAACCCCTCCTTCCTCTTGACTTCTATCACAGCTGACCATCATCGTGTTTGCACGTGGCCCATCATCATCATCTCACGTCGACTCCTTTTGCGTACAATCCATCGGAACAAAGAGACGATCAAAAGACACAGTACACGCGGATTTGATACATGCGGGGAGAGCAGTGAGTGAATGCCGAATTCCTTTTCCCACAGGGCTTGGACCCAGACACTGCAAGTGACGGGAGCACGGTAGAGGCGGCGGCGCCGACGTAGGCCAACCCTTGCCCCCTCCCCTTCAATCCCTACCCCTTCAACCCCTCCTTACCCCTCCTTACCCCCTCGCCATCCCCTTTCCCCCACTACGACCACACCCCTCACACCTCCCCTCAACAAAACGAAACAGGACCCTGCGCGTGCCTATCCTGCAGGCGCGGTTGCTGGCCTTGGCGGCCGCGCACAGCACGTGGAAGGGCGGGCAGGGATAGGCGGGACAGGCGCAGCCGAGCGGTTGGGCGAAGGTTGCGTGGCACATTGTTGGTTGGGTGTTGTTGGTTGGGTGTTGTTGGTTGGGTGTTGGTTTTGGGGGAGATGGGGGGGGTCTGAGAATGGAGTTAGTGAGGTTGATGGATGGATGGATGGATGGATGGATGGATGGATGGATGGATGGATGGATGGATGGAGAGTGTGCGAAAAGGGAGACGAAGACGAACCTGCCCTTCGCAATGTAGCTTTTCGTTTCGTTTCGCTTCGTTTCCTCCAGCCAGCCAATACGCCTCTCGTCTTAACTCGTCTCGTCTCCAATCCAATCGAATCCAATCCAAACAACTCTAGCTCCCGTTTCCAACTTGCAACCGCACAGCAACGTCGTTCTCCAACACAAAACACAAAACCAACGGGAATCCAGGAGCCAAAGACCAATGACAAGAGACTGACGTCCGACGCACGCACGCACTCTCGTCTTCAATCCACCTCAACATATTATGTAGTCCACCTGCTGCTGTCCCCTAACCCCTACTAATTCAGAGACAGGCGGACAGGCAGAAGGGCTCAACACAGAAACAAACACTTCGACAAGGAAGGAAGGATCACGCAGCTGGGGGGCTTGCTCGCAAACACTGGCGACAACGAGACAACGAGACAATGAGAGACGGCACAGACAAGGAAGGGGAGGGAATCAAGCAAACGGATGGAACCAATAGACTTACTTGTAAAGAAAGGCCAGAGGATCCAAAGAAGCGGGCGAGATGCGTGAGGAGGCGACGGCCAACAAACGCGGGATCGACTGACTGCCCCGTGCGTACGTGCTTCTTGTTCTCCTTTCTCTTCTGCTGCCGTTGTTTGACGTTCCGCGTTTGCCCCATTGACCCAATCTACCGCGTTGTCTGCTCCCCATCTCCCGCATATGCATGTAAAATACCCAGTGAGATGAGTGGGCGAGGCGTCCCCCCACTATGTAGGTTGACGTGAACCAATCACGCAAGCCACACGGTCCCTCGGCCGCCTGCATCACGTCTGTCGAGTTGCTTTGCTTTGCACAACTTGCATTCTTTTCTATTCGCTTGTTTCATTCTTTAATTGTTTGGATGAAAACGCAAGTCACGAGATGAAGAAAGAGAGAGAGAGAGAGAGAGAGAAAGAGGGGAGCGGCGCAATCTACATGTTCCCAAGCAACGACGAGTCGAACGAACCCAACGCCGGCCGGCCGCCGTCCAAGCGTATGATGATCGGATGGGTTCGGGTACCACGGAGAGAGAAGGAGAGGGAGAGGGAGGGGGTGAGGGGTGGAGAGAGGGGGAGGATGGAGAAGGAGAAGGGGAAGCGTCGCTAGGTTTTGTACCACACCACCACCACCACATGATGGCCGACACTGGCTGATGCAAAGACGCAACGGCCCTGAGCAAAGACAACTGAAGTAGACAGACAGACGTCTGGGCAAACGTCCGTTCAGCACGCAGACGCAGACGCAGCAGCAAGCAGTCAAGCATCCACCACGCACGCGAACCGCCCACCGGCGCAGATTATTGGCTCAGCGCCGCCGTCTCTTGCAACTTGCTCTCGGCCGCCTTGTTGTCCTCGCGTGTCGACGCGGAGGGCGGCTTGGTGGCTGTTGACCCAGACGGGCCCTCGACCGGACTCCGCTCGCCGCCGCTGTCCATCTCGCTGTCGCTCTCTGGGCGCGACTCGCGCAGATTGCGGCGGTTGCGCGCCATCTGCCGTGGCATTAGCAAAAGACTCAAACCTTCTGATTGTTGATGCAATGAGACTCGGGACACGACTTACCCAACCCCTGACGCTGCTGATGAGGCCCAAGCTATATCCGGCCGCAAACTCGTTGGTCCTCGCGTCGCTGCCAGCTCCACGGCCGGAGTCAATCTGGCTGAGATGGCGCATCAGGCTGGCGGGAGCGGTTTCGCGGACGGGCGTGCTGATGGGGCTGCGGGCCGGGCTGGCGGGGCGGCTGATGCTGCTCTGCCAAAAGTGACGCAGCTCCTTGCCCAGCTCCTGGCCCGTGCTGGTCCAGTTGTTCTTGATGCTCTCGCGGAGCTCCGTGACGCTGCGCTTGATTTCGAGCTCGTTCTTCTTGAGCCACGACACGTTGAGCTCCTGCCGCGAGCTGCCCCGCTTCAGTTGCCGTTGGATGTACTGTTCGTAATCGCGGACGATCCTGTTGGATGCGGTCAGCACATGTCAAATCTGTCATGTTGGCTAGCTTCCTGTCGACTTGCCTGGTGATGATGCCCGTCGTGCTGAGACCCTCTGTCCGCTGTGTGACGAGGAATTTGCCCTGCTTCTTGATGGGCGCATAAATATCGTCTCCCTCGTCCGCGCCGTATGGAATGTCGTCGTGCGCCACGTAGTCGATTGCATGTTTCTCGAGGAACCCCGGCGCGTCGGTAATGACCCACGGGCAGTCCTCAATGACCTCGTCAACCCACTTGCAGTGACGCACGCTCTCAGCGCGCTCCCGCGCCGACATGACGGTGAGGCCCTTTCTCCTGTGCGTCTCCTTGTCGCCCGTCACGCCGACAATCAGGGTGGTGTTGGGGAAAGCCTGCTTGGCCTGCTGGAGCTGCCGCATGTGTCTACGAATCAGTCAGTACTAGCACCTTACAAAACCAAAGACATTGAAATACCCCAGATGGAAGAGGTCAAAGACGCCGTCGGCGTAGACGCGCACAGGCCGTCCCTCCGGCGGGGGATTGGTGTGGTATCCCACGGGGTCGACGAGGCCGGCCTTGGGCGGATCCGGCATCCTCATGGTGCCCTTCTCGCCATTCTCGCCCTGCTCGAGGGCGCGCTCGTTCCTCTCCCTCCGACTCGTCTCGTCTGCCTCTGTGCGGGCGGCC
This sequence comes from Phyllosticta capitalensis, assembly GCF_038381095.1. Taxonomy (NCBI): domain Eukaryota; kingdom Fungi; phylum Ascomycota; class Dothideomycetes; order Botryosphaeriales; family Phyllostictaceae; genus Phyllosticta; species Phyllosticta capitalensis. Next base: position 1,349,381 of record NW_027117451.1, on the reverse strand, counting down.
TTGGCAACTCTAGCACCTTCCGCATCGTCGGCGTCCCCGTTTTCCGACTTGCTGGAGCGGGCGCGTTTGGTCGATGAAGGGTTCGAGGACGTGCCGGCAGCATCGGCGTGTTGTTGGCGGTGCTTGAGCTCGCGGAGGACGGGATCCTCCGTGTCCTCGCCAGAAGCATCCCGCGACGACGGCTGCGGAACGTCGACGGGCGGCGGCGAAGCAGCGGCGGTACTGGTGCGCTTCCTCTTGGCAGGCATTTTGGTGGACGGGCAGGGTGCTGGGGAACTGAGGTGAGAGGGACCGAAGTTCTGAATTGAGGCACAGCGAAACGAGTTGGAGAAGGTTCTGCCGCTGGCAATGGCGTCAAGGAACTGTGGACGACAGGCGGTCAGTCAGCTACCTAACCATGGTCCGTTCTCATTCCGTTGCGACTGCTGGCGTGGAAGACTGCGCCCGCAACTAATAGGGAAAGATGCAGCACATGTAGATGGACATACCGGGATAGCCAGGCAAAGAATGGTTGATGGAGCGGAATGGTCCAAAAAATGGCGGTGCGAGGGTTTGACTTGAACCGGATTATGCACTTCACATGGCGACTGCGCACAGAACTTGGTTGAGCAATGCGGTCATCCACGCCCCAGCGAAGCACAAGCAGAGCAGCCACACACTTTGGAGAAGTCCATCACGTGTAAACCACAGCACAAGCACCTTAGGCCACCTACCATACCGCCGCACACCCCTTGCTCGCCTGGCCCGACATCGCGTGGTCCCGCGTCTGCATAAACATCTGTGCATCCGAGGTCTATCATCCAAGCGGACAGCAAAGTAGCTAGAATCATAAAGACAAGAGCACTCATAGAAAGCATCACACAAAGCCCCATCCAATTCTTTCAACCAGCCCATTCATAGTCGCAATCGTACATTACTCACGGTATAATCTACACAGTTAACAAGGGGCGGGGCGTGGTGTGTGTTTGTATCGCTCGTCATTCAAACTATTCGCAAAGACACAACGACGACGTCAGGTAAAAAAGGGCCGCCTCCTGTTCCCCCGGTCTTTCCCCCGTCTGTATCAGAGCACTCAAATCATGCTTGTGGAAGGAATCTCCCTTTGCCGGTGGGTGGGGAAAAGCTCTGTGTTTGATGTTGCTGTTTTTTGCATCCACGGCAGGGAAAAAAGGTGTGTAACGAGGAATCAGGTCATTGAGGAAGGATACGGAAGTAGGAAAAAGAATTGGTGGGGTGCTCGAATGCGAGGTATCGAAAGCCGCAGAGGTGATGCAAATCTCATGGGACAGAGACAAAGAAAAAAGCCTGTTGACCAGCTTTCCACCTGGCCCCGGAGAACCATTCCGCAACAGGTGCCCATTCTTCCCCCCGCCCCGAGCATGGCTTGAAACAGCAGAGACCTTCCGGGCGACTGAATTTTCCATAACGTCGTTTCTAGCTCTTGGATATCAAAGGACGTATGACCACAGCTTGACTACTGTCGACCCATCACTCGCTCTTCTTTGACGAGTCTTCGGTGACGTTGTCGGCGGCTTGGGTCAGCTTGGGCTCGGCGGGGATGCCCGCTGCGTCGGTCGAGCCTTCTGATTTCTCCGTCTTGTCGGACGCGGGCGACTGTTGGGCGTTGGCGGTCGAGGGCGTCTTTGCGGGCGTGCCCGCCTCGGAGACGTCGGTGGGCGCGGGCGTCTCTTCGCGCTGAGTCTTGTTGACTTGCGACTCGAGGTCTTTGTCCTCTTCATCATGGTCAAACATTTCGTGCTCCGCAGAATCACTCGGGTCCGTACCGTCACCGAGGTAAATGACACGCCCTCCCATATGGTAGCCAATCCGCGTGTTGGGACCAATGTGAATCAGATCATCATCGGGGCTGTCATCGTACCGGTGATGAATGCCCGGACCGCGGAACTCGGCTGTAAAAAGAGAAGTACGTTAGGATATCACTCGAAGACAAAAAACGGGCGACTATGCTTCGGGAACTCAAGACTTGCCATACTCTGGCGGCGCACACGGCCCATCGCCATTTGCGACCCTGTCAGCAATCATCTTGTACCACTCCTCCTTGGTCCTGCCCTTGAGCAGACCAACGATAACAATGGTCATGTTGTCACAGCCGACACCACCAGTGTCGCTGTTGGATGCCAGGCAGTTGTCCATCATGTTTTCACAAATGTCCGAAAGCTCCTGCTTTGCGGCAATGCCACGCCTGACAAACTCAATGACGGCCTGCGAAGACTGACAGTCCCAGATTCCTGCCAAAAATTAGCGAATGCATCTCCAAGCCTTACTGTTGTCATACCATCGCAAGCAATGACCAAAAACTCGTCGTCGTCGGTGATTTCGTGGATCGAGACATCGGGGAAAGCCGTGACAATCTGCTGCTCGGGAGGCAGGTCTGCGCTCTTCTTGAATTCGAAGTCGCCAATGGCGCGGGACAAGGCAAGGTTTCCGTTGACGCGGCCAAAGTCGACAAAGCCACCGGCGGCCGTGATTCTGGCCTTTTCGCCTAGAAGAGTTGTGAGTTGTGATCGATTGAGCAGCGCAAGGCGCGTATACCTTCGTTCTGGGGCTTGTGGTCAAACGAGAGCGGCTTCGCCCTGCCCTTGATGCCTAGAACGCTCCTGGAGTCGCCCGAATTCGCCTGCCCGCGTCAGCGCCGTCCATTGAGCAGAAACGCCCTCGCACATACCACGTATATCTTGTCGTGTGAAATGACACCGACGGAAGCGGTGCAGCCAGAGACTTCGTCCTCATACTTTGGATCTGGTGGTCGCTTGGTCAGCCCTAACTACGGCACAGCCCACAGCGCGCGCGGAAAATATTCACCACTGAGAATGGCCCGGTCGGTAGCCAGGAAGCCGTCCTTCAAGGCCTGCTCAATGTTTCCTTCTTTGAACGCATCTTGTTTCGCAATGATCTTGTGGAGGTTGTCGCCGGCGTAAATGGCCACCTTGTCGCCTCCGTGCCCATCGTAGACGCCAAAGAAGCTCAGTCTGAGGTTGGAGGCGGTGACGGTCTGGTCGGGGTCGTCGGTCTCGGGCTTCAGGTCGAGCACGCAGGCGTGCGCATCCTCCATGCTGATGCGCCAACCTTGCATCGACGAGACGCCGAAGATGACACGGTCATCCTGACCCGTGGCCGATTTCTGGAGCGGAGCAAGGCTGATTAGCGCGGAATCTTTGGAGAAGGCTTCGAATTCGGTAGCAGCGAGTGCAAGGGCGAGCGTCGAGGGGACTCAAGGGGACGAGGGAGATGGAGGTAAGCGCGCGTCTTGGGCGAGGGCGGGACTCACCTTGTCGACGACGGGCTCTGACAGTGTTTGACCCATGACGGGCAGAGGAGCTAAGGCGTAGGAGGGATGGGAGGGCGGCGGTGATTATCGGGGACGGTGTTGTGTGGAGTATGGACAGAGCATGCAGTCTTGTCTAAGAAAAACTCGGTGCTGGCACTGCGGGGTCTGGGTGGTCTGGGTCGGAAGGAATGGGCAGGCGAGGACAAGGAGAGCGGTGGGAAAGAGGCGAGTCGGACAAGGGCGGACGGATGGCAGTGTCGGCCGGGTGGGAGAGACAAAAGACGATGTGTTGTTGACGAGGTGAATTATAAGAGAGAGGGGGTTGGTAGTGGTAGCGGTAGGGCAGTGAGGAGAGCAGGTTCATGTACGCTCTGGGCTCGAATGACGAAGAGTCGAGTCCCCGGCCGGGTGTAGGCTAGCCTACCTCACTGACATTACCCTGGCGCCAGCAACACCAACACTTTTCCCATGTCGCCCTTCACCTGACACTCACCCGGCCAATTCTTTGGACGACCGGAACAATTGGACCTACGCGCCCTCATCGTGCTGCCTGCCTGGGGCACTGGCACTGACAGGGGCCTCGGCTTAGGCTGGCTCCACTGCCTCTTCAACACCAACCCAACCACGGCCGTGATGCACATGCGACGCAATCAACCAAGCCCTGCCACGAGCCTCTCAAAAATCGCCACTTCGCTCTCATCTGCTACGAAACCACAAGTCACGGGACATGCATCAACAAGGGGCATCTACTAATTAAAAAAGGTTTGCCTCTCATCTCTTTCTACTGCCAATGCCAAGTCATTCTACTACCACAACATTTACAACTTGGACTTGGTCGCCGCCAAGTCGTAGCTTGCTGGCGATGATTCTGGAACCCATCAGTATTTTCAGAGCCTAGGTTACTACAATGTAGGAGCTCACCCAATGCCGTCGGGTCAATTTGCTCGACTCTCTGGAACCCGCCGACATTCATCAAAATATCAAGGTCGGCCAGCAGGCTCTTCATGACATGGCGCACGCCGTGCTCGCCCATGATGGACAGCCCCCAAACCCAGAGGCGGCCGACAAAGACGAACTTGGCCCCGAGAGCCAGCGCCTTGAAGACATCAGACGCCCCGCGCACCCCGCTATCAAACATAATCGTCGTCTTGTCGCCAACCGCTGCAGGGAGCAAGCACATCAATCAGCCACATCCGCGTATCTGGCATGAAACAAAAAAAAGGGCAGCCTCTGGTCTCTGCTTACCGTCGACAATGCGCTCCAGCGCGTCCAGGCTCGCAACCGCGCCGTCAACCTGGCGCCCGGCATGGTTGCTGACCACGATGCCGTCGACGCCCTCATCCACCGCCCGTTGTGCATCCCCCACGCTCTGCACCCCCTTGACGGCAAACGGCTTGCCGCCTGAAATCTCCCTCCACAGCCCCATCACCCACCTCACCTTCTCCCACGTGTGCGCCCGCCCATGCCACACGTTCTCATCAATCCACTTTGCGCCAGCCCTCTCGGGCTCCTTGACGGGATCGATGCCGGCCTCGCGCAGACGCTGCTGGAACACGGGGTCCGAGAGCCCCAAGTCGGCGCCGACGCCGCGGTAGAAGGCGTAGTTGCTGGTGGCGACGTCGTGGTGGCGCCAGGCCAGCTGCCAGGTGTCGAGCGTGAGGACGCAAGCCGTGAAGCCCGCCGCAACCGCGCGCCGCAGCAGCGACGCCGTCAGCTCGTCGTCGTGGCCCATGTACAGCTGGAAGAAGCGCACGCCGCCGTCGCCGTTGGCCGCCCCGACATCCTCAATCGGCTGGCTACCCGCCGTGCTCAGGCAGTACGGCAGCCCCAACTCGCCCGCAACCTTGGCCACCGGCAGCTCGCCGTGCGGGTGGTAGATCTTGTTGATGCCAATGGGCGCGAAGCCAACGGGCGCCGCGACGCGCCGGCCCCACAGCGTCGTTGCTGTGTCACGCGTGTTGGTGTCGACCAGCATGCGCGGCACGATGCGGTGCCGGTAGAAGGCCTGCCGGTTCGCCGCGTGCGTGTGCGAGAGCCCCGCGTTCGACGCGACGTAGTTCCAGCCGTTGTGCGTCAGCTTCTGCTGCGCCAGCGCTTCGAGGTTTGCCGGGTCTGGCGGGAGCCGTGCATCAGCCAGGGGGATGAGGGGGAGGGGGTGGTGCTCTCGACTCACCCGTATCAAACAGCGGCGCCTTGCCCTCGTTGGCTGCCCAAAAGTTCTCGCGCTGGTACAGCGCCCATTGCGGCGTGCTCCTTGTGTCCTTGTTTGGGCCCTTGGCGTCCATTTTGACAATTCCGTAGTATACACTCACCGACGAGGCAAGACAAAAGAGGCAAGAAACAAAAGGCAGGTCGATTTGCGCAAGAGAGAGCCTACGGTATATTGCAAGAGAGTTGACCAGAGCGGGGGAGACGATGCTTTGTGGTATAGGTAGGTACGTAGGCAAGTCGACGTGTGTTTAATCGTGCGTAGACAAAAGCAGACACAGCTGGGTGTGCATCTCCCCTTGGCAGCAGCATGCACACGCCAGACGCCGTTCCCTCCCAAAAGCTTAGGAAGCTTGACTGCGAGTCCCGGCTCACGTACGGCCGTCTGCCCCTGTTGACGTTGACGTAGCTCAGCGTAGCTACCGATCTACGCGCGCGTGGGTGGAAGAGTGGGTAGAGTACGCCACTCACTCCAAGACAGCAATCAATTGACGTAGAGAGAGCTCCGATAGCGGGTTGCTGTAAGCCCGGGAGGTGGATGATGGTTTTTGGCTGTCAGATGGACAGTGCCATGTGCTGTGCTGCCATGTAACTCATGTGTTGGCGTGCTGAGAAACGCTCAATGGCCACAATAATGGTCCGGAAGCATGTACACAGCCATTGAAGATGGGAGGGCGACTGGAGGAAAGGAAGGTCAATGAGGTGAGGTGCTGGGGCCATGATGTCATAGCTATGTAGCTACCTACATAGGTGCCTTTGTATCCATGCACTCCTGACTATGTACTAAGGTCCAGTGTTTCGCCTGGGGCTATGTACAAAAAGAATCTAGGAATCAAGTGCTACGACAATCCGCACGGCTGCGCCTACGCACCTGAACTGGGGAAGATCTCGGATGCCACGGCATCGCGGCAGCGCTGGACCGTAGTAGCGTAGCTGCCTGTCTACCTCACCACCTCACCAGGAGGTCATCTAGATATGCCAAAGCAATACTGAGCACCCGGTGAGCAGCTAACAGCATACGTGATCCATCTTCTGCAAAAGAAATATTTATAATAGCATGGGCGACTTCCAGCATACAAACATCGTATTATCTGATCGGTAGTAGTAGGAGCAGAGCGGTCAATTGTGGAAGTTCCATCGACTGTTTGCCGCCGCCGCTGCTGCTACATACATACTCTTAGGGCAATACAATGGTTTGGTTTGGTTTGGTTGTCTTCCGCGTCCCGGGTGGGCTGTAGCCTCCATGTATGTGAGCTGTACCCAACGAGTCGTCCGCTGGTTGTCCGTCCGTCCGGAGCTCCCTCCGCGCGAATCGCGACGCCTGGCCAATCAGATCTACATACACATTGTGTCTCGGCAAGAGAGAACAAGGGAGGAACTCAATACCTGGGGTTGAGTCGAATCGAGTGCTGGTGTGTTGGGGGAGCATCAAGGTGGTCTAAGACACCCGTTCAATCGATCGCGGGGCGAACCGTCTTACTTTCTTCCAGACAAAAAAGTGGAACACGAAACACGCTGGATCTGAGCACTTATGTGTCAAGGGCGTTTGAGGCGATTGGCCGGCGGAGGGACGGTATGGCATGGTGTTTGGAGCTGCGTGGAAATGATGTTGTTGGAGTTGGGAAGATTGGTGTAGTTCCAAGGAGGCGCCGTGGGGTCACGCACACATGTCGTTGTCCAAAGGAAAGCAGCTGTTCATATCCTATCCGTCTCTTGCCTCTTTGCGCTTGCTAGGTCGTGTTTGATGGAATGGTTTATTATTGCCGGTGCTAAGATGCTGTCATTGGGCGCGTTGCGCGTGGTGTCTATCCAGGATGATTTCCCATCCGCTGTCTGGAAGTCTGTCTGGCCGTCCCGCCGGTTGTCTTCTTCCCTTTCTTCTGCCTCCTAGGTAATCTGTGTCGTCCCCGCCCTCTCTCTCTTTGATTGAAAACCTCCGGCTCCGTGTCTAAGCGCGCGCCGACGCAAGCGTCAAGGCCAGATGTCCAAGTAGATCAGACAACCCGTCATCGTGGCGATTTCGTTCGCCCATAGGTGGGATGGCTCGACTCCAACCAGGCCCTATCGACATTGCCATAGCATTTCGCCTTCGCCATGTCTCGAAGCATCGCTTTCATGCTTTGCGCGTCTTGTTGATCAACCCAGCGTCCACACCTTGACCTCGCCGTCGTCGCCCGTGCTCACCAGTATCTCCTCGTCCTCGGTCCGCCGGTCTTTGTCTCTCCTCGTCGCCCAGATGACGTGGTTGATTTCAAACACGTCGTGCGCGCCCTCGGCTTCGGCCACGACGACCCATTCCGTCAGAGCAGTTGATGACGACGCGCTGGGTGCAGGCGCATCGCCCTCATTTTGGCCGTTGGCTGCTACGTCGGCTTCCATAGACGGGTCAGACTTGGCCAGCCACTGCTCCTTGTAGATGACAATCTTCCCGTCGCTGCCGGTGCTGGCTATCAAGCCCGTCTGCTTGCTCCACGCAACCGAGTAGATGGCGCGCTCGTGGCGCTTTGGCAGCCGCGCCTCTTCGACCCATTCTTCCTCGATGCTGTTGTTGCGAAGGATGCTCGGCATGTCGTTTTTGCCCTGCGCTGCCGCCGCTGTGTCGCGCGGTACCCGTCGCCAGACCCGCACCGTCAGGTCGTCAGAGCACGACACCAACCGCGGTCCTGCTGCCACGCGCTCCTGAAGCAGCTTCGCCCGCTGGGCTTTGAGCTCTGCTGGCCCTGCCGTCTCCTCGTCTTCTCCTACAGTCAGCGGGCTCACTTCCACCACCTCCCAGTCCACCCCCCACACCGTGGCGTCGTGCCCGCTCAGCACGGCCACAGCGGTCCAGTCGTCGAGGTCCTCGCGGTACAGCCTAATGGTGTCGTCGTAGCTGGCACTGGCAAGCATGTCCTCGGATGGGTGCCACGCGACGCACTTGACGTCGCCCTCGTGCTCCTGCAGCACAGCAATGGTCTCGAAATTGTCATCCTCCATCTCCTCCCATATCCACACGCTCTTGTCGCGCGAGCACGTGGCCAGAAACTGCCCGCCGGCACTCCACGCCACGCTCTTGATTTCGCTCTCGTGCCCGTCAAGGATGACCGAGAAGCGCCACTCGTCGTCCTCCTCGCCGTCGTCGCCCATGTCTTGCTCCATTGCGTCGTCGTCGACGAAGCTGTCCTTGCTCTGCCGCTCCCACTTCCGCCACACGCCCGCGCTCGCGTCGAAACTCCCCGTCGCGAGCACGCTCTCGCCCACCACGTGCGGCTTCCAGGCGCAGGTGCGCACGCTGCGCTTGTGGCCGCCGCCGATGCTGGACAGTAGCGTGAACGACGTCAGGCTGTATACCCGGACCGTCTTGTCGGAAGATGCGGTTGCGACGATGGGGAGCGTCGGATGCGGCGCCGTCATCCATGTTCGCGCAGATGAGGGAGGCGTCAGGGTCGCGAGGGAGTTTAAGGCAAGAGTAGTGTTGGAGGAAGAATCGGCGGCGGGAGACATGGTGTCGGCGTTTGCGATGGGTAGGCTGGAAGGAAAGATGCCGCTGACACGGGCGGAATGCGAATTGAAGAGGAAGACGATTGCGTAGCCGTATGCAGTGATGACTGAAGTGCGTTTGTTTATCAAGCCTCGTATCGATGCAATTGAACAGGCGCCTCGCACAATGGCCTCGTAGCTGGAGCTGCGGAGTATTGCAAGCTAAAAAAAAACAGCCCAGAAAGTAAGGCAAGCGTACAGCAAAGCAAGCAGTCGACAGTGGTTGTGATTGGTAATGTCTTGGAGTCGCGGGGCTCGAGGATTTTCGACTCGGGACAGCGTCATTGCTTGCCGGCGGGGGTCCATGCGCCGCTGGCCCTGACTCGCGTGCCATCCGACTGAGCTTCGAGGCTGACAAGCTAAATTCAACATTCTTCTACAACACTTGCGCTTTCAATTAACCTCTCATTCATTTGGAGATGTGGATTCACGCCGATCATTTACATCTGTTGATCTGTCTGTCTAACATGGAGTATATACGCTCCAATTGACCAGCACCCTCCACAAACGGGCCATCTACCACTCCTGCAGCGTCGAATACCAGCTCTCAATAAACTCGATGCGCTCCTCCGACTTGGAAAGATAGCCCGAACCCCACGAATCACCCAGCCACATTGTCTGCTTCTCCTCACTCGTACTGCTCGGAAAGTGCGTCAGATTGCCGCCGTTGGGGTTGCCCGTCCTGATGAAGTTGGCCCAGTACTGCGACATGGACCTCTCGACCGCGTGGTCGTGCGCCGTCCAGGTGACGTTGGAGTAGCTGGCGTACGGAATGTTGTTGAATGTGTACCACAGCTCGGAGCCGTGGTAGGCGCCCTCTTCGCGGTTCTCGGCCGGCGCCGTCGTGAAGTAGTACGTGTAGACGGGGCTCTGTGCGCCGCCCGCCGCCCAGTCGACTGACCATCGCCACGTCCCGACGCGGCTCAGGTCGCGGAAGAGCTCGTTGCTGTTTTCGCTGGCTTCGGTCTCGTTGGTGCCTGGATACAGCTCGAAGAAGCGCGAGGAAAAGTTGCTGCCGAACACTCCCGAGTACAGCGTCTTGTATGCTGTTGCGTTGTAGTCCGTGTCGGGAGAAGCGCCAGACTCGTCCTTGTTGTTGCCGGTCAGGATTGGGACGTCGGCGTGGTCACCGGAGCGAAGAGCCTCGCTGTACGTGTGCGGCAGGACGTATCCGTCGATGACGGGGCGCCAAAGCGGAGGCTCCATGAAGCCCGAAGAATCGTTGGCAAACTGGGTGCCCTCAAAGATGGTGTCGCTCTCGTTGACATAGTCTAGGAGGGCGTCGGCGCTGATGTTCCGGGCTGCGGCGATGGACGAGACGTTGAGGCTATTCTTGACAAAATCGATGCCCTCGGCTTCGGCGGCGGTCTTGGTCCGCCAGCTCGTGGCAGCGCTGCCAGTGACGGGGTCGTGAGGGCCGCGAGCACCCGACTCGGAAATGACGCCGTTGATGAGGTCGCGAGAGAGAGGGCTCCACATCATGTCCAAGGCACTGGCCGAGCCAGCAGACTGACCGCCAACAGTGACCTGGTTGGGGTTTCCGCCAAAGTTGGCAATGTTCTCCTGGACCCACTTCAAAGCAAACTGCTGGTCCAGCAGACCGTAGTTGCCAGACGCATTGTGGCCAGACTCTTCGTTGAGGTCGGGATGAGCCAGGAAGCCAAAGGGACCAAGACGGTAGTTGAGCGTGACAACAATGATGTCTTTGCTGGCCAGCCCGGAGCCGTCGTACGTCGTGACATCGGCAGAGCCTCCTTCAAATCGACCTCCGTAGATCCAGACGAAAACGGGAAGATTCTTGGAAGTGACGTCGGTTTCGTTGTAAGTGGGCGTCCAAACATTCAGGTACAAGCAATCCTCGCTGGCAGCGATGCCGCTGGAAAAGATGCCTGCAGTGTTGGCAGGCTGAGCGCAGGCGTCACGGAAGGTGGTTGCGTTGAGCACGTCGGCCCATGGCTCAGGGGCAACGGGAGCCTTCCATCGCAGGGAGCCGCTTGGAGGAGATGCGAACGGGATTCCCTTGTACGAAGTGATTCCGTCGCGGTACGGAGAAGCGTCGCCCCTGACGAAGCCGGCCGTGGTGTTGACTGCGGGATAGGACGCAGCAGAGCGAGCGAAAGGCTTGGCCAGTGCCTGGCCCGCTAGGCCGGCAATGAGAGGAATAATGAACATCTGGAAAGAGTGAAGGGTCGTGGTTCGCTGGTCACCATACAGCGCGTTGCACCCTGAAGTCTTTATACAACAAAGCGCCTATTCGGCTCATGATCCAACGAACATGGCACAGCTTTTCAAACACCACGCCAGCACTTACGCAGCCTCGTCCGCAGCGACAGGTGCTCTGAGTGCCTGATCTCCACATGTACACTGAAATTGAGCAGATCTACGACGTCTTCATCTGCTGCAAGGGAAGTGTCGGTCTCGGGCTCGGTTTTATCGGTGATCGAAATGCCTCGTTTGGGAATACTACGAGTGTTTCTGTGCAGTGAATGGCTAACAACTGTATAGACTCGGTTGGAGCTATACCCGGGGGAGTACTACGCTGTTGAAATGAAGCCATCGGGATTTTTCTCTTGCCCAGCTCGATCTGAATCTGCGCACTTAGCAGTGTCTTTCGGCAATTTACGCACCGGCCACCCAAACACTTACCCTTTACGTCGTAGAGGAACACAATATGCGGGAGTTGCATCGTTGGCTGTCTTCAGCATACTTCTACGAAGTACAGCTGTACAAGCTAACCACATAGCAAACTACCCAGGTAATAGGACGACAATTGTCAAGGTCTGCGTCTCCAGGCCTCATTCGCCATCGGTTTCCAGCGCCTCTGAAGTGAAGAAAAATCTACACACCAATTTTCATAGAGAACGGACTGAGCATCCACCTAGACGCTCATTCTCTTCGGACAGATTGTCCTTGCTTTCATCGCTCGCTCAGCAACGGTCACCTTGCTACAAATTCAACCCACGCCCCCGTACCGGCGTACCCCCTCGCAACCACACGTTCGCAAATGCAACAAGCGCTCCACCATCCACGCGCCCCGAAGCTCCAATAAAGCACGCACACACGCTTCTGAGATTACTGATCAAGCGTGCCTGATAGCCCAGTGCTTCTCCGGCAGGAGGAGGTAGAGTACTAGTCCGCAGCTCGACGCCGCCGTCCACGGCACGCATCCGAATACGAGCCGAACTCGACGCGGCTCTCTCACTATCCCAGTCATCGGCACGCAGCGTTAGGACCGACTAAGTCCGGCGCGTCGCTTCGAATGCCCGGCGGAGAAGTCGAGGCACGCGTGTGTCGGGGGTTGGAGCGTCGAGAACTGCTTCGTTTCAGGGGTAGGCATGGTATATGGACGACGCCCAATCACGGTGGGTTTTGCCTTGCTGCCTGCCCGGAAATGCGCGTGTTTGTGTGTTTTCTGTTGTGTGCTGATGATGGGGACGCAGATTGTGCGTGCGAGAAGCATTGGGATTTGGGAAGACGCGCAAAGGTGCGGCGGTCAGGAAGCCATGTGGTTCCTCACGGGACGTCCAAAACGGAACCAGCGCGCCCATGATTGAAAGCGTGGCAGCATCACAGCCAACAGTTCAAGTCAGAGTCTGCTATGTACGTAGCCGCAAATCACGCTCTAGTTCTGCGTGGAGGATTTCCGATTTGGCGGCTACAAATACCGCACGCCCGCTTCTCTCCCCTTCGACCTCAACATCCTCGCCATCGGCGCCGAAGATACCCTCAAACCAACGGGCACTGCGGCTCTCGGCCTCTTGCTTGAAAGCTATATGTTTCGACCTTTTCTCCGACTTTCCTTCACGGGCTCTTTCTTAGACCGGGTAGTCCGTCCGGTCAACCTGATTTTTCTTCGACGTCGTCAGACAATGTTGTCTGACGACTTGACAAGCAGTGGTGTAGAATTTCATTACTCTACAATCCACACAACACACCGATGCTGCGTCCTGTTGACTCTGCCCAATACTCGGGCGAGAGCGAAAGAGAACGAAACAACCAGGGCACACAAGACCAGTCGGCTCTTCGGTTGGATGGCTGGAAAGGGGCACACACCCCGCGCACCAAGACCAACAGTGTCTGACCACCCCAGTGGATTTTGCAGCTGAGGATTGCTGGGGGTTGGTTGATGCGGCGGTACTGCTGCAGGTGGCGAGGTTTAAATAGGAGAGCAGTGGGTAAGGAGCGTGGAAGTTGACGGCACATGACTTCTTCTTCGAGCTTGGTCACGCTTTGCGACTGACTACTTTGGAGCCTACCTGCGTGTGTCCAGCTGCTACCTACGCAGCTGTTTGCCTATAAAAGTCACCGTCCTTGCGCGGTCTGCAGTTCTTTCGATGCGCACTTTGCTTCCAACGGCCGGTGAGAACGGCCTGGAACTGGGTTCCCACTGTCACCGAGTTGGTTGCTCTGGATCAACCCACTTCATCCATACTTGGACTGCCGACACTTTCTTTCCGCCAGCAATCTGCCATTCCGATACCTGTAGAGACTGTCAACATCCTGTGTTCGGCTGCACAGTGTAGAAACGGTGAACAATGCGGGTTGGTGGTGTAGCTTTTCAACATCATCCATTCATGCTGGCTCTATTCATCGCCAAAACTGCACGCAAGAGGCGGAAAGTGATTGTCTGTCAACCGACGGTTGTCACAGGAGGATCCAAAAATTGAGCTCTGAAGGCCAAAAACCGCGATCCACACAGTAAGTTGCTAAGTGATCCCAAACCCGTATCTTCGTTGCCGCGTCAGTGGACTGGTCATGCAAAACTACTCAATGTCTGCGGGCTTTTGTAGAAGTTCAGGGGCTGCAGCGGATGCCGGAACATGCCCGGCGCGAAAAGGGGCTGGTGACTGAGCTGTCACACGTGTCGAGCGTGGTACGCGCTGACATCACTCGCTGTGCGAGGTTTCTGTGTATAAATATGCTGGCTTTTCCTGCATCCAAGCCTCAGCACTCACTCAACCCTTGACTCCCGAAGGTACAACTCATTCAGGAACAGACGACTGTGCTTGTTGAAGGTCCCGACAATCACAGGTACTTCTTTTGGTCTCCCCGTTTCTCTTTCTTCTCACCTCTGTTGCACCGGTCTTGATGGTCGCAGAGACAGGTCAGTTGTTTCATGGTCTGTCCTCAGCAACTCAAAATGTGGTTCAACACGAAAGCGTAAGGAACAGATACACTGTTAATCAACAATGCCTCTCTGCCCTTTTTTCACCACTGAGCAATCGAGTCATCCTCAGATAGTTCGAAATGGAGCCCGACAGACATGTTTTGGGCTCCTGAACCCGCGCTCAGAGAGCAGTGCGTTGATTTTCAGTGATGGACAAAGCGAGAGCCAAACAAGCCGACAGTTCATAACATGGTTGGAGTTGTTGCTATGGTCTTTAGTGCGCTGGTGCATTTCAAGTCGTGCCAGTGAGCGAGCTTTTATAGTCGACTGGCAGGCAACAGCGGCGGACTGGAGTGGCTCAGGGGCTCGCGGAAGGCCATGTGACTCTTCCGCGCGGACGTCTGCGCTGCCTATAATACGCTCCCTGCTTTGGCTGTTCGCTTGCTCTGTGTCAAATCTCGTCATTAACTGACGTCCAGTTTCCATTGCTGTACAGGTCTTCTAGTCGTGTTGACTGTCTACTTCTCCAGTCACGGCCTTCATTCGTGGTTGTCTGTACTTGTGTGGAACAGCCGGAAGCTTGAGAGACTGCAAGATCAAAACGTCATTGACTAATGATGATGATCTCCCCCGGAACGATCAATGCTGCTGCTTTTCCTTGCCAATGAATGCTCCACAAGACTGCCGACCAATCCATCAGTTGGTACGAGATGCCAGAACGCGAGCTCCAAAGAAGTCGTGTGAATGAATCGCGACGTGAGAACAGGAAGTATGGTGCTTTTGTCGTCCATGAAAATGGTAGAAGAAGGGCTTAGCGGATGAAGAGTAGAAGTTCTGCAAACGTGCAAGCTTTTATACAAGACCGATAGGTAACACTGGCCAATCGGAGTGTTTCAGGGGGTTGCAGGAGGACATGTGATTTTCCCACGCGCACTTCCACGCTTCTCTGTCTATAAAAGACTCCCTCCCGTCGCCACATTGATTGCTTTGCGTCAAAGCCAGACGCCTGCGACCAGGCTGCTCTGCTCAACAAAGCGGTCGACTGTGGGTGTATCTGTCCGAGGATCTGCGATACTCTCTGTCTTTGCAGCCAAATTTGATCTGTTCCGCCAAATAGGGGAGAACGTAGGAGATCATGCATTTTGACTGGAAACCTTCATTGAGACATAGTGATGGTTTACCCTCGACGATCAAAGTCGTGGCATTACCTCACCAAAAGTTAATGCTTTCATGACTGCTGACGTGCTCATCGGCGTTGACGATAAACCAACACGCAAAAGCCACAGAGACCCAAGTAAAAGGTTTTCAAGAACTTTCACACCATAGTTGTGGTAGTGGGGCAGAGCCAAGTGGATAGACGGTAGAGTGCTACAAAAGTGCGAGCTTTTATACCAGCGCGAGCGACGCCCAGGAGAATCCAGGGGTCTGTGCCTCCACATGTGACTCAGAAATCACCTGCGAGATGTGATCTTTCCGCGAATATAAATTGGTCCTCAAGTCTCGGCTACTTGTGCTCTACTGCTTCAGCATCCACAGCATTTCCTTGTCCTCGACAGAACATAGAGGTGTACGTACTTTTGCCGGTTCCTTCCTCTCGGATGCAATACTCTGGCCTTCGTTCACGTCGGTCTCTCATCCGCGCCTTCCGTAGTCCGGAGGCTATGTGGAAGACGCGAAGCCACGGTGAGAATCGCAAGAGGAGATGCATCATTGATCAGTCATGCTGCTCAACATCTAAACCGGATCCCGCTTCTCGCCTAACGTTCAAACTCAGCGTTTTGTAGAAAAGAATGTGCAACCAACCAAGGACAGGCAACAAGTGAATCGCAGGGTAGCTTCCGACAGGAAAGCAGTGAGCTGGGGGTGAAGACTAGGTGCCGAGCAGTAAACGTGTCCTCGAATGAAGTTCAAGAGGCTGGATCACCCCAGCGGATGGCGAGGTAGAAGGACTCCCTGTCTGTCGTCTTTTATAGTGATGATAGGAATCAGGGACTGAACCGGCAGAATCAGGGGTGCAAGAGTGCACATGACAATTGGAAGTCACGCGCGAGGGAGAGCGGAGTCTTGCGCGTATAAATTGACCCAGATCTTCAACTCATTCTTCCCACTCATCAGTGCCTGCTTGGTTCTCAGAAGGACCCTGAAGCTGACTTGGTGGTGGCCCACTGGTGAGGCACTTCCAAGCTGAATCGATGGCACTTTTTGGTTTTTCCGTACCTCCCATCCAATTTCCCAAAAAGCTGTGTAACATATCACTGCAGCCAACACCATCAACCAAAGACGCTGCTTTTCACCATGATCAAAATTTCTTGCTCAGCATCTCGAGTTCTCGAATGACGCATCGACTCAGCGCGGCACGCGTAAGGTCTGAGTCCGAGTTCTGCGGACAAACCACAAGAGCAAAAGTGACATGGCGCACAGACCGCCAAAGTCAAGAACTCGTACTCTCTGCGCCACGTCAGTCGGCACTTCGATCTTGTAACTTTCAAGCCAAAAGTTTGGTGGACAGTGAAGCAGAAACGCCACCACCTCGCAGCTTTTATAGCAGATTCTGCCAGCAGATCGCAGAGCAGATCACAGGACCAGAACACAGCCCAAAAAGCGGCGGAGGGGAAACGTGACGACCGTGCTCCGATCACGCACAAGCAAGCGCGGGCTTCTGCGGGTATAAAACTTCCCCTCTCCGCTGCCAGTCTGCTCTGCTGTCGACAACAGCCAGCGCGCCGGTTGACGAGACTGCATCAATACGATAGATCTGACTGTGCTTGTGCTCTCTGTCTGGCTCGACTAACTGCGAAAGCCGAGTGGTCCACTGTTTGTCTTCTCGTTTCTCCCCTGAAGGTCGGACTTCGCCACATATCAGGGAGTAAACTCACTTGACAGCTCCACAGTGCAACAAGAAAGCGAGATCACGACACACAGCATCACTAAATGGCGCTGCCTTTCAGCTCTGTGGTTGATATTGCTCAACATAGCAGGACGGCAACAACCCCTGAGTAACCCCTGAAATGTGAAAGTGACAAGGACGAAGTCGAGAGCCCCAGAGAGAGCAAGCAAAAGTTCCGTGTTTCATTGTAGTCCACACAAGGCAGACCACAGAGTGAAGCCCGGCCAGTTCGTGTTTACTGCGACTCGAAAGCCACAGCCCAATATCGAGCACCTAGACGCCGCGACTGGACCCTCTTTAATACCCGCAGAGGCGGCTCGCACGAGATCATGTGGCAGCTCAACACCGCGTGCTGCCACGCGCAAAAGCCCAGGCTTCGAGTGGCATATGCACAATACTCAGCCATCACTAGTCCCTCTGCCCAGTCGACTGTCTGTGCTCCCACCTGACAGGTATATAAACCTCGCTTCTTCCCTTTCCTGTGTCTCCAAGTCGACACAAGGACTGCGAGTGTCTGTGAAAAAGTGTCAACAGAGCAAGCACTGGGTCCTGGACCTGCGTGTGATGCATGAGCTGTGCAATTACTGTTTTTGGCGGGCGAGCCGCGCACCGCAGACGCGCCTCGAACGCGAACTCGAACCCACCAGTCATCCAATCAAGCAGCACTCGATGCCGCCGTCTGCCATCACATCCGCCTGCCGCTGCTCACCACCATCATGGATTGCCGCGCAAAAGACAAGATCCAAGAACCAAACACAAGTCCAAGGTCTCAGAACCAAGCGGGCGGGCAGTCGAAGAGTCGAGTTGCAATTGATCCGCAAAGCCAGCAAAGCCAGTAAAAGAGAAACCATTCAAACAGAGGAGGCCATGCAATCAGGCAGTGTGCGACAAGACACGACGGCAAAGGACTACTCCACGAAAACCCAGCACTGTCGAAGAGAAGACGAACCATCGCTTTTCTCCGGAAGCTTTCCCTTCACTCGAATTACTGATCATTGGTTGTAGAGATGGACAAGATGGAGGGTTGGTTGGCTATGCCGGTAGGTGAGCAAACAAAGATGATCTGAGATGAGGGATGCGATGAAGACGGACGGGGCGCGCTCGCTTGGAAGGGGAAGAGGGAAAGGTGTGACGACTGACGAGGTAGTGTAGGCGAAAGAGGGGGGGACAAACTTGAAAGCATTGGGAAAATGGGTGATTGACTGGCACCCTCGCTCTCTGATCAGAAAAATGGGAAATTGCAGATGGCAGTAAATAGATGGAGCAGATCTTAACCAACCAACTAACCAACCCGGGCAGACAGACAGACCCTTGACGCCGCTCCTTCTGCTTTCTCGCCCCGTTTCGCTTGATCAACGGCTTGCTACCTGGAGCAAGGCAGCTGACTTCCCGTACCATACCATGCCAATGCCAATGCCGTGCCTCCTCCAATGAACCCCGCTGCTGCTCCAATCAGGTATGAGAAGATGGCAAAAAGAAAGGACCATGGAAGAGCTTTGGAAAAAGTCTTGGGGCATTTTGGAAAAGCTTCTGGCACACAATGATGCTGAAAATGGACATGATTGCGGGTATTTCCCCCTCGCCGCCAGGGAAACCCCTATATGTACCCCTCCTCTCATAGAAGGTACGTAAAAAAGTATGTATAAATCAGGTCACTCATGATGACCGCTGCGCCGCCGCCGCCGCTTGTTCCTCCTGCTGAGCCGCCAATGCCTCTGCAGCCGCCGCCTCTTGCAGGCTGACGCAAGCCTTCTTGAGCATCTCAAACGTGAGCATCGTCGTCATGGCCGCGGGCACAGCGCGCACCATGTTGGTCCCCATGCCGTTGTAAAAAGCACGCCAGCCCTCCTCCTTCAGGATGGTTTTGAACGTGCGGATGAGCCCGCGGTACCGCGGCACGTTGATCATGCCGTCCGAGGACGCGGTGCCAGGGGGCCGCGGCTTGCCCCCGTGCTCGAGGCTGCCGCGAAACGAGATTTCCTCGGGGGAGTGCGAGGGCAGGATGGCGCGTTGCTGCGTTTGCAGGCGTGTCCGCAGGACTTCGTGCGGGTACGTTGCGCTCGTGGCGCATATCTTGCTGAGGAATGTGGCGGCGAGGATGCCCAGCGTTTGGCTGGCTGGATCCACCTCGCGCTGCGATTCTGTCTGGCCCATTTCGAGCCCCGTGAACTGCGTCTTGAAATACTCATACAGCGGGAATTGAATGGCCACGTGGGTGAGGCCGAGCAGCGCGGGGCCCAGCCCCGAATAAAACGAGGCGATGCCCTCGGTGCGGAACATCTTGCGTGCAGCATCCAGGGTGTTTTTGTAGTGCCATGGTGGGCGCGCATCTTCAGAGGCGCGCGCGCTGACTTGCGACATGAGGCGCGTCTTAATGACCCATATCGGGTTGGTGGCTATGGTAGAGCAGGCGCCGGCGGTGATTGATGCGCTGATGCGGGCCAGCCATTTGTTTTCTTTGGCGGTTCCATCAGCCTCGTCTGAACAAAGGGCGCATACTACGAACCTATGTTGCTGTAGTAAAAATCTTTTGAGCCTTCGTACACACTCATGTACACCGCCCACGTCGGCAGGTATCCCAAAAGCATCGGGCCCAAGCCCCGATACATGCCGCGGATGCCATCTTCACGCCATATGACCCGCGCCGTTCCAAAGAGTCCGTTGTAGAGTGCTTGTGAGGGTGCTATTCTTGACTGGGGGGCTGCCCGGCGAAAGGCCCCTTGCGCTTGCAATTTTGTCTTGATAACATCGAGCGGACAGGTGACAATTCCCGAGGCGACGCCGGCCATGGCCCCACAGAAGCTGTTGATACTGGAAGAGGGCAGTTTGGCGACGTAGCCGGACAGCTTGGCGGTGAAGGCGGAGGCATTGCTGTTGGTTGTGGGTTTTGGCGCAGCCGAAGTTGGAGTCGTCATGTTGGGAAGTGCGCCTGTCTACCGCAGTAGTGTGAGCCCTCGGGGTCCAAGAGAGCAGCCAGTCGAGGTCCGAAAAGCAGAGGGAGGCCGCACTTCCCGCGTGTTGTAAAGCGCCTCCGCAGTGTGCGGCCCCGCAGCACTAGAAGGTCAACGGTTGACGGTGATCTCCATGGACGGGCGGGCGAATTGGCAGAGGGAGAGCTGGGGACGAGAGGACGGATCTGGAGCAGCGCTCAGTACACTGCCGAGGGGCGCAAGGCAGAGTCGGACAGGGAGGCGTCGAGGACCAAGTGAGGATGGAGATTATTTGGACGACGAGGGCGGCGGACGTCAGAAGCCGGGGTGGGGGATGCAGCGAGCACGAGACGCGAGCCCTGAGACGAGATAGCTGCACTCAACAAGTCATGGCCGTTGTGTAATACGGCGCCTCCAAGCAACCGGCGGCCACCGTCCCCAGCTCGGCCCGAGAGCGGCGCGAGCCAATGAGGGCGGCGTCAAACACATCAAACAAAGCCGCCCGAAGACTTGAACATTACCTCTGCCTACCTACCCTCCCTCACGTCCGCCATCTCCGCCGCACCTCCGCTTCTCAACCGCCACAATGAGCGCCCCGTCCCTCACCAACTTCATCGTCAAGCGTCCGTGGCTCCGCCGCTGGATGACCCCCCTCGCCAACTGGTACACCGACGTGCGTCCATCTTTTGATTCTGCTCAGGACCGCTCGCGCTGACCCCGATTGCAGCTCGCTGGTTACCGCAAGATTGGCCTCAGGTACGTCTCTGCCGACCCCAATCGCCTTTGGCCGCGCTCTGCATCTTGAGCTGACCCTTGGTCACGCAGGGCCGATGACTTGATCCCCGAGGAGAGCGAGGTTGTCCTCAAGGCCCTCAAGCGCCTTTCTCCCAAGGAGTCCTACGACCGCGTTTTCCGCATGCGCCGCGCTTTCCAGGTAAATCCGACTACAATTGAAAGTCTAGCTGGGCGCAAGCTGACAGTACCAGTGCTCGCTGTCGCATCAATTGCTCCCCAAGGAGCAGTGGACCAAGCCCGAGGAGGTGCGTAAATTTCAACGTACGGTGTTCCGGAGCTGACAATACCAGGACACCCCCTACCTGAGCCCCATCATTCGGGAAATCGAGGCTGAGAAGGCCGAGCGTGAGGACCTCGAGAACCTGACCATCAAGAAGCCCGCAACCAAGGCATAAACGGGGAGCTTGGATGGAGGCGAAACTGGAGACGTGCCCTCAAAGCGGCAGGGGGCAGTTGCCAACCGTTCGTCTGGTTTAGACTGTATCATAGCAGAAGGAGCGGGATTGACAATTTTCTGATCATGACGCTTTTCGTGCGTACGTTTCGAACAAAACACTTTTGGGTCAGCAATGAGCGATGACGGTCGTATAGAGAGGTCAATGCCATAGAAATGGCCTCACAAGGCTGCGGACAATATGCGCGCCTTTGGTCTGCCTTGCAGACATCAAGTGCCAAGTCCAAGACTGCGGAGTTGTCTCGGAGGAGATTTACCACTGCATTTTGGACTTGTCCTGAGAACATACTGCGGGCGTGGGGGGTAAAGCAGCAAATGCACGCAATTTAATTTGACTCTGGCGTTGAAAGTAAGCTGCCAAGATGTGCGTTGCCATAAAGCAGTCGATGTGGGACCGCCCAATCCAGTGACTGCGCGAAAGCGGGAACTTCACTTTCACGTCATCGCTCGCGCACCTCAGCGAATCCACTTCACAACCAAATGCGAAAGTACACACCCTTCACTACGAAAGCCTTGGAACTAGCTTTGCACCCGAAACATAGACCTCCTCTCCAACTGCGGCTTGCTTCTTCTTCCCTTTCAAACCCATCTCGCCTTTTTCTTCTGTCATCTTCCCCGCACATCCCTGCATCCATCATGTCCATGACTACACGACGCTCAGTACGCCTGCAGGCCAGGTCAACCGTCAGTCCCGCAGGCGGGATTGCCATTCCAGCTCCAAAGAAGGCGGATGGAGATTCTGATGCTGCGGCTGGTCCCGCGGCCAACATCAAAGAGACCAAGAGTCGAGGACGAAAGGCAAAGAGCAAGGAAGTCAATGGGGAGCCAGCAGTCCCTGAGACATCGAAAGCAACGGGAGGTGCATCAAAAGCTCCTGCGAAGCGTGGTCGACCGCCCAAAAGAATGGCGGAATCTGCCCCCGTCGAGGACGACGCTGGAATGGTGCCTTTACCACCACAGCCGCCAGCCACCAAGCGTCGCAAAGTGACGACTTCTTCTCCGATCAAAGAAAAGGCACCTAGCATGCCTCCACCTGAGACGCCGGACGCCAAAAAGCGTCGCAAGGTTGAAGTTGAGAGCCAGTCGTCTCCTTCGGCGCCACGTCCAGCAGAGCCTCACGCCTCCAATGCCGCTCTCAAGACGCCTGGCGGATCGCGCGTCACCTACCTGCGCAAGGCACCAGCAGATGGCGAGGGAGCAGACTCGCAAGCACACCCGGCATTGACGACAGAGACTCTACTGAAAGAGGCAGAAGCGCACCTCATCAAGATTGACCCTGGTCTCCAGCCGCTCATCGAGAAGAACCCTTGCAAGATGTTCAGCCCAGAGGGTCTTCAGGAAGAAGTTGAGCCGTTCAAGGCGCTCATCAGCTCCATCATGGCACAGCAGGTGACTACTCTGCCCTTTCAAATTAATCAAGCGCCAAGCTAACAAAGCAGGTTTCTGGCGCCGCTGCTCGCTCCATCAAGAACCGCTTCATTGCCCTCTTTGAAGAGTCTTCATCTCCCAACGGTCCATTTACCACTTCCAACTTCTTCCCCACTCCATCCATGGTCTCGACTGCAACGGTCGCGCACCTCCGCACCGCCGGCCTGTCCGCACGCAAAGCCGAATACTGCATCGGCATCGCGCAAAAGTTTGTGTCTGGCGAGCTCTCGGCGGCCAAGCTCGCCGCAGCCTCGGACGATGAACTCCTCGACATGCTGATCGCCGTGCGTGGACTGGGCCGTTGGAGCGTCGAGATGTTTTCCGTCTTTACGCTCAAGCGGATGGATGTGTTTAGCACAGGCGACCTTGGCGTGCAGCGCGGCATGGCGGCGTGGCAGAAGCGAGACGTGAATGCTCTGAAGAGAAAGGCGGGCCAAATTGCAAAGGATGGCAAGGGCAAGGTCAAGGGCGGGCTGGACGGCAAGAAGTGGAAGTACATGACGGAGAAGGAGATGTTGGAGCTGAGTGAACCGTTCCAGCCATACAGGTAAGTTGGTTTTGTCTTGGTCCCCAATCTGCCAGTCACCACCACACTTTTCAACATCCACCACAAGTCCTTCCTTCTCGTCCATCTACGTCATCTGCATGCTTTGCCTTGGCCAACATGAAGTTGCCAACACGTGACTGACGTTCCATCCACCAGGTCACTCTTCATGTGGTACATGTGGCGCATCGAAGACACGGACGTTGACGCGCTCCAAGACAACTGAGGGAAGCAAGCCACACGCCCACCGCCGCCGCCGCCTTACCGCCGCCACCCAAACCTCCACAACCTACACCGCCAGTCGACTTCAGTCACGAGCCAGGAGTTGAGTCTGTCTGGCATCACTTTGATTCTCATTTCCCCCCGTCCATCCATTCCATCGACCTGGAAACCATCATCTCAGACACAAGGCAAGACATGATGAGCCGAACCGCACCGAACCGCAGTCGCCGCCGCCGCCTTACGGCAGACAGGCCGGGCGAGACAGCCCCCCTCGTCCTCAAAAGTCATTCGTTATTGCTCAGCATCCATGAACCACCACGGGACCAGTCGAGGAAAGAAAGAAAGAAACAATTAAGAGGTCCAAGCAAACGAAAAGAATCGTCATCACAAAAATAATCAAGACATGGCGCGCGACCCAAAAGAGAGAAAAAACTTCCCTTCCCACTCGTACCTGCACCTGCATCTGCCACACACATCCCACTCATCCACACGCACCTGCGTCCAACCCTCCATTACACACCACCACACACACTGGGCTGCTGGCTTGCTGGCTGGATGGTTGGCTGCCTGGCTCGAGCACGCACCGAACCGCCACCGCCGCCGCCGCAACCCTTTTCAAAGTAAGACAAACGCCATCACGCCACCAGATCAGGGGCGCCGCGCCCACCGTGGCGGCGTCGCAAGGCAGCGATGGTGGCTGGCGCCTGTTTCATCCCGTCGTGTCGTCGTCTTCTTTTTTGCCGCCTGCTGTCCACACCTAGCCACAAGCTGGAATGAGGGGAGTGGGTGAGTGAGTGGCGGTCGGTGGCTGTTTGGGAAGAGGCGGCCGTGGTCGGGGGATGGGCTGTTTGGCTTCTGGCGGTGAAGGAGGACGAGGCGATGACGACGACGACTGCGCTGAGACGGGAGTTGGAGGTGCGGTGGTGCTGCGCGAGGGGTTGGTTTGGTTGAGCTGTTTGCCCGCGCGGTCCCCATGTGCGAAGATGGGTGGTTTGCAACTGATGGGGTGGGAGGCAGCCAGGGCGTCTGCTTGTCATGATGTGCCATCTTGAAGGCCTCAGCATACCTACGCTTGGCCTGAGTTTGATATGGCTGGAGGAGCAGTTGAACAGCGAGAGAGTGCCGGCTTTCATAGTAAAGTCAGCGTCCACTCATCATCCTCGTAGCTTGATCGAGTCGAGCTCTACATATCTTCCGTTCTCTTGCCAGTCAGTCACCTTTCCTTATATCATCCAATGCCCGGGTCTCTCTTTTCCTCACCTTGTAGGGAGGCATTATTTTAGAGGAAGCGGATAACATTTGCCATTAAACATGGGGTGGTGTCTTTCTTAGCTACATACATGGCTACAAAGCCAACCATGTCCATCGCACCCACTTTATCCACCTCCATCCCCAACTGACAACGTGCGCAATGGGAGGAAAGCAGTAAGTAGGGTTGAACTGACTGGTGACTACTGCATCCGGGCAAAGAGAGAGAGATTCCATTCTGCAGATTAAAGATGAGTCAAGACGGACGGGGAAATGGTGGAGAATTAGAACGTGTGTATTTGTATTGTGAAGTGAAGTTTTTTGGAATTTGGGGTCATTTTTTTTTTGGAACAGATTGATATGTGCAGCGGCGCTGGTTTGACACGGCCGTGGAGATTTGATTTCTATGAATTGGCTGGCTGCCGGTCTGCTCCTCCGTCGGCTCGTCGTCTAGTTGACTAGGTATATATGTACTTGCTTGTCTAGAGGCATCTGCTACAAAGCACTTACTCGGTCGTCTGGTTCGTTTGCTGGTCCAGTTGTGCAGACGCATAGCACATACACGAAGAAGATTTTTCGTTTAGGGGGACAGCTGGGATTAAGCGGTAATGGTTTTGGTTGTGCTTTTGCTTTTGCAGCAGCATGTACATAGGATATATACATATCTGACACAAATATTAATGGGGCAGGCCGACTGTTCAACACAAACTGCTGGCCGCATCTCAACTTTCAACTCTCAACCCTCATCATCAGCATCAATCTTTATACATGTAGATGTAGTATCTATCCAGCACTACTACGCATACATACCCCCTGATGAATAGATAACAACGACGAGAAGACTCTGACTGACTGACTGGAATCCTTCGCACCTACTGTACTGTACTCCAGGCGGCAGCGGCAGCATCATTCACGGCGGGAACGGCGTCGACTTCCTACTGCCAACTTCTAACAGCCAACCTGCATGGGGCGCCGAAGCCGAAAGGCAAAGAGGAAATTGTTCGCCGTGGTCTCGTCTGGCGCAGCAGAGAGAGTGAGAGAGAGAACGGTAAATAAAGGTGAAAGGCGAGTTAAGTGACAAACGACTGTGAACGATGCACGACGCAGGATATTATATAAGTACGCGCGCGCCTTTTACTGAGTTATTCGTCCACGTAGTAACGAGACTTGATTGGGCTCGTGCTTGTGTTGTCGCTATCTAGGTAGGTGTGTGTACGGCTGGCTGCTACATGGATGAGTGAGTGGTGTTGGATGTTGGATGTTGGATGTTGGATGTTGGATGTTGGATGTTGGATGTTGGATGTTGGATGTTGGATGTTGGATGTTGGATGTTGGGTATGCATTGGATGGATTGACTTGGCTTGTACGCGTGTCTATGGAGAAGAGATGGATGGATGGACTGGCTTGACTAGTGACTGTTTTGACTTGACTGGTTTGACTTGGTTTGACTGAACGGGGGGTGTGGGAGCTGTGAGTGGCTGACTGCACTGGTAGAATACGGAGAGGGCTTCCTTCCGCCGGTCAGCGAGACGAGAGCGGAGCAGAGCAGAGCAGACCGGAGCAGGCGAGACCAGACCAGGCCAGACCGGAGCTACATAGATACGTAGATACAAGGAACGAGGCAGGCAGGCAGGGAGGCAGGCGGGCGGGCTAGGTAGGCATGGTTAGGGCCAGGGGCAGCCAGGGTCTAGACTCTAGATCTGGTAGAAATTGAATTGGGACATGTGGTTGGGCTTGGGGGGTGTGGGATGCGGGAGGCGGTTGCCGTGGTCAACCTCGACGACGACGACGACGATGACGACGACGATTGTCCAGACAGAGTCACTGATGAGCTTCGCTTGTCGCTTGTCGTCTGTCACCGGTTGTCTGTCAATCAGCCGAGAGACACCTCAAGTCCTCAACAGACAGACAGAGACGAGCAAGCAAGCGTCAATGCGTGTACAGTATGCGCGACAGCCAGTCCGCCATCCGTCAGCTTCCCCGACGGCGACGCTCCGCTCCCGCGTCCCGAAGACGCAACAGCAATCAACATGCTTGCTTGCTTGCAGCCATCGCCCATCCATGACCATCCACCACCCTTCCTTCCCTCCGATCCGCACCTCCCCCTCCCCTGTCAAGAAAGCCAGACAAAAGACCCTCGCATGAAGCAGTCAGGAGAGAAGAGGCGATGAGAGGCGAAGCGGGACGGGGTTGTTGGAGCAGGGCGGAGGGAAATGGAGTGGAGTGGGGTAGGGGTCTACATACGGATACCCTACCTACCCGTCGTGATACCGCGCGCAAGCAAGCAAGCAAGCAAGCAAGCGGACAGACAGACGCCAGATGCTATGGAGAAAGCGCGGAAGCTGACAGTCTGGCAGTGGGGCGACGTTGACGCGCATGAAGCAGGAGGACAGGCGGCCGGGGGGAGCAGGAGGAAGGGGTAAAGGGAGGGGAGGGGTCTGGGGTATGTATGTACTCCTTAGATGGAGTGAGTGGAGACGACTGTGGTGCAGAGAACCTAGCAAGCAGTAGTGACTAGCGGTATGTGTGTAGCGGCGGAAGGGGAGACGGAAGAGCTCCACGGAGGCGATCAAAGAAGGAGAAAAGAAAAAAAGAAAGCAAAAAATGTGAGATGTGGAACGAAGAAAAAAACTGACGTGTCAAAAAATCGACGACGACGCTCGAGGCCGGCAAGGGAGGGATCAAGAGTGGAGACCATGGACTGGGGGAAGACAGATCGGAGGGGATGGATGGCAAAAAATAGAAACAGGGTGGGTTGGTCGAAGACGATGCGCGTCAATGCTGTGCGGCGGAAAGGCGGGAGCGCTAGACAGAAGACGACGATGAGAAGATCCTGGGAGAGATGGATGGAGGGGGTGCGGATGCGGATGCGGAGCAGCGGGAGGGACAGCCGCCGCGAGTGAGGGATGCAATGAGAAAAGTGACATGAAGGATTGGAGTGAGGGGTGTGTTGAGGTGTGGCAGAGACGAAGGAGGGGGCGGGGGAGCGATACGCTTCGCAACGCAACGGAGAGAGAGGGGAGACATGGCCGTCGACCTGGTTGACGAGCAGTACGTCTACGGAAACGGTGACAGGTGCAGGAGCCGCGCCTGGGAGTACAACACTTACGCAGCAAGCAAGCAAACAGAGAGACGGACAGAGACAGCAGAGCGCAAGCAAGCCAAAGCAGGAGCAGGCGCACACACGCCCATCGCGATCACGACGCTCGCTGCAGGGCAGTTGAAACGGTAATGAGGGGCCAGGGTCGCTGCGGCTCGAGGAGCGGTAGTGCAAGCGGTTGGACGAGCGGTTGCCGCATGCTCCTGTCCATCTGTAGGCCTGTCTGTATGCACGTCAATTGGAAGGGCTGTTGTTGGATGCTTTTTCTCGCTTCCGGATTTTGAATGACGAGAAGCCCAGTCCAGGCTGGCTGATTGCTTCGTGCGTGCGTGCGTGCCGGCGCGCTGAGCGAACGCTCGTTCTGGCATGGATGGCAAAGCAGCCAGCCGGTCCGGTCGACGCGCCACACCATCATGGCTTGGACCAAAGGAATGTGAAATGTGACAGAAAATAGAAGTGGAAGGGGGCACAGGATAAGCGACGAGCCGCCGGGATCGAGACAAGGACGGATATGGCGTAATGGGGGTGGTTGTCGTCGTCCAGTCCCAGGTTTAACCACACCCACCGTGACACCTCGTCTTCGACACTCGTAGCCAAGCAAACTTCGCAGCCGACGGCCATGATGCGTCGTCGACTTATGACAGTACAAAACGGTACTTGAGCGCAGGTTGTCGCGTAGCACCAGCGGCCAAGCTGCCACCGGTTCTCACACAACGAGCACGGCAAATCTTGCCTGGCGCAGGGCCAGCCTGGTCGTGGGCTGATGTCGAGCCGCAGAGGGCGAGACGATGGTGGACTGAACGAGTCTGGCGCGAGCTGGCCTTGATGGAGGCGGCAAAGTGGCTACGGAGGCACAAGTTGTGCAGCCGGTGTCGCACTCCTGCGGCTCTCGTCGCTTTCGCAATTCTGCATCATCGAGGCAAAGAGTCTTGCTCTGTAGACATTGACAAGAGCTTGGCTGCGGTGCGACTCGAGTTGCTCGATGAGCCCCTGATGGAAGTGGCGTTTTTGGGGGGTCGGGGATCTGGGATGGCGGCTCAAGGTCTGCGATGTAGGTGAGATGGGATCATTAAACTTGCAGCGCCGGCCAGCGGTAAACAAAACAGCAGCAAGAAGCAGACCATTTGGCCAGTTTGGTGTCAGATAGATGCCCTGCAGGCAGTCCCAGGATTGCGAGGCAAGGACCGACAACGGTCTGGTGAGCTGGCCTCGTCTGGCGGCTCGGGATGCCGACAGGACAGACTCTCACGGACAAGGCCAGAGGCAGGCTCTCTTAGTCAGGAAGCTGTGGCACAGAAACGGCCGTGGCAAATTGAGTGCAATTGGCCCTGTGCGACCCCCCCGAGGCTCGACAACCCGAGAACCTGGAATCAGAGATGGTAAGGAATACGGCGGCACCGCCGACAAGGATCTGAGCTTTAGCCTCTCAAGGTCGTGTTTTGATAGTCTGTGAGATGCAGATTTTGATGGTTGTACGAGGCCATTGATGGGCCAACACGACTATATTCATGAGCTTTACGATCGAACACGGCATCGTCGACATGGACTCCACTCGTCCAAAGATCTGGCCGTCATGAGACGGGCCAGTTGGCGAGACAGACTATCGAAAGATCAGCTGGCAGCATCACCGTGACAGGCATGAGAGCGAGGTCGAGAGTGTGAGAGGGTGCATGGGCCGGGCAAGGACTCGGCTCCGTGCCAAAAACAAGCCTTCAGCAAGTGCCGGTGGACTCGCAAGGACCATGATGTGCCGGAGACAACCGCAGAGGGGAGGTGTGAATTCGTGGCTTCCGAGACTTGTGGCAGTGCGCTGATTGGATTTTTGGGACCGGTGCTCCAACTTCCGTATACAAGCGCAGTGGCAAAGGGAGGCCAGAAAGGGGGAGGTTGCTTTGTTGCTGAGAGAGTCGACAGGCCCAGCAGCGCGCGGAAAATCAAGGCGGGCAGCCAACGGCTGAGTGGTCAATGATAAGGCTTGGCTTGATTTGATGCAGGTTTCCTGACGACCTTGCATGAGCAGCAATGCTGATGTGTTTTCGACGTGAAACGCGTCCTGCTTACTCGACGCAGGATCATCTGGGTGTGGCTCTCTCATAGGAGAAGCCCAGCGTCTGTGCCTGCCCACTGCCAGCAGAGCCCGTGCTTGGTCTGGCGTATACGGAAGCATAAGTCCGAGACAGAGAGTTGCAAGAAAACGTCATGGTCGAATATTGGGAATTCCAGGTTTGGAGCAAAGCTTGGCCTCGGTGGCTCCCGCGACGATGAACATGGAAATTGACGAGCTCGCGGCGGCTACACGACCAACAGCAGAATCGGAGTGGCTGACAGCGGCATGGATGGAGGAATAGGAGTGGGAGGCGGACAAGGTAGAGGCCGGCCAGAGTTTACGGGCCTCGGGCGGGACTCCTGTGGCCGACGACGCTAGACCCTTTTGGGGCTTGCTATCGTGAACGGTACCCAGGGCCTGTCTCGTCTGTCCATCAACTGCCAACGTCGTCAACGGCCACGACGACCACCCTGACAGCTGGCTGCAAAAAGAAAAGAACGACGAGTGACGACCAACCGGCACGCCTCTCGACGCCCAACCTCCCCAGCCCGACACCAGCCCGATGACAGCACTGACCCAGGCGACGGGTCCTGGGAGCGCGCCGTTGCGAGCCAGAAGGGCCAAAGAATGCTCGACGGTGACGGCGCCTCGTCGCACTCTCCTACACCGAAGATATGCCACTGTCGCTCCCTGTCTGCCCGCACTGGAGATGGGTCTGGCGGAGATGAGGATGGTGCAGCAGATAGACACTGGTCAAGCAACGGGGCGGCCAAACCGAAATTAGGCGCAGCCAGTCTGCCAGTGCAATGGAGCCATCGCCCCCGGCTGCGCGTTTCACGGCACGCGAATTGGCGAGAATCACACCGTCATGTCTGTTTGATTTTTTCTGATCATCGTCGAATCGCGTCGAGCATTTCTGCTCGTAGACTTTGGCTAAGGAGAGCAGTGTGCAGACGGCATGGCAGGCAGCGGCAGACCTCAAGAGAGGATTGCACCAGTAGGAGCAGCGGCAGGCGAAGGATGGCTGTTCCCCCACTCGCGCCTGGATGCCCTGGCGGTGGATACGATGCCCTCAATGGTCATTGGTCAATGATGCAGCCCTCCCGGTAGCGGCGTCGTGCTAGCAGCTTCTCTGGAGTCTTTTTGGGATAGGGGCGTGCGTTGAAGGCCTCGTAATAATAGCGAGTCGGTGGTGGTGGTGTTTGCAAGATTGCATAGTTGGCGCATCGCAACCACGACGGAGGTGGTTGGCAGGTATGATGAGGAACTGCAGCTGCAACTCGGTCAACAACCATAGCACATGATGGTGATGGCAAGTGGCAGCAGTGGTGACAGCCTGGGAATGCGCGAGTGGTGTCGAGTGGAGTGGCTTGATGCGTCGCCCGGGCCACATTGCTCAGTGCCCCCATGCCCTGCCCGGCTGCAGGTTCCCCTAATTTTCCCGCCTCCTTCTTGCCCGCCGTCCTTGATCAAAACACCTTGGTTCCCTCCCGCCCTGCCTGCCTGGCTTCTCCGTCGCAATCCAATCCAGCAGTTCCTGCCAAACTCACCGCTGGCCCCCCAGTCCCAGGCCTATTTCTCTCGTTTACCTCCTCTCCCACTTCTTGCCGCTCGCTCATCTGAACCACAACATCTCTTTCTCACCCGCATCCCCATTTATTCCCGGGCGTCGTCGTCAGCAGCAACAAGCTCTCCGTGCGTTACTCCACCCGCTCCACGCCTCCATTGAAAGAGACTGACTCCAGCCCCGTCCGCCCGCAGATTCCTGACACCCGCTCTCCTCCAACTCGACGACCATCATGTTCGCCAAGTACGCTCTTCCCGTCCTCGCGGCCGCCGCGTGCGCTTCCGGTATGCGAAACCCATTCCCCTGAATGAGCCCATTGAAACTTGCCGGTCGCTGACTTTGAAACCAAACAGCCGCTTCTTGCAGCACCGACGGCACTACCACCATTGCCTCGACCGCTGACGCCACGGGCCTGTCCTCGTGCACCACCTACTCCGGTTCCATCGCCATTGCTACCGGCGCGACTGGTGACATCTCGCTCGATGGCATCCAGGAGATTACGGGCACCCTCTACGTCAACAATGCTACCGGTCTGACTTCGCTGTCGGCCGACAGCCTCCAGTCCATCCAGAAGTTCGAGCTGTCCGACTTGACCATTCTGAGCACCCTCAACTTCCCCGAGCTCACCAAGGTCGACGAGATCAACTGGTCCGGTCTTCCTGCGCTCTCGGGCTTGAGCTTCAGCAAGGGTGTCACCGAGGCCAACACTGTCAACATCCAAAACACTTTCCTCAGCTCTCTTGACGGCATCAACCTCAAGGAGGTTGACAACTTCTTCATCGCCAACAACAACTACCTCAAGGACATTACCGTGCAGTTCTCGTCCATCACCCAGGCCCTGACGCTCTCGGCCAACGGTGACAACCTGAGCGCTTCGTTCCCCAACCTCGAGTGGGCCTACAACATGACGTTCCGCAACGTCTCGACCATTTCCACTCCTTCGCTCGCCTCCATCAACGGCTCCCTTGGCTTCTACGGCGACAAGATCAAGAGCTACGAGGCTGCCAACCTCACTGACATTGGTGGCTCGCTCTCCTTTGTCGGCAACGGCAACCTTGCCAACATCTCCCTCGACGCCGTTGAGAAGATTGGCGGTGGTTTCCAGATCGCCGACAACCCCAACCTTGCCAACGTCAGCTTCCCCGCCCTCAAGTCTGTCGGTGGTGCTCTCGACTTCTCTGGCAACCTCTCCAGGTACGTTTTCCCCACTTTTGATATCTGATGTTGGCGCTAACCATGAACAGCGTTACCCTTGCCAACCTCGAGACCGTCAAGGGTGCCTTCAACATCCAGTCGTCCGAGAACATTGACTCGACTTGCTCGCACTTCAAGTCCCTGTCCGGCTCTAGCAACGTCATCCAGGGCAAGTTCACCTGCGCTGGTAGCCAGTCCAACCCCGGTGGCGCTGGCACTACCCCCAGCGGTACCTCTGGCTCGTCTGCCTCCAAGACTGGCGCTGCTGGCCGCATGGAGGTTGGCCCCTACCTCGGTCTTGCCGGTGTCCTTGCTGCCATGGTTGGCATGTACTAAGGGCCCGACGTATGAACGAGGCGAAGGCGTTTTCTCTTTTCTGCTTGCATAGACGAACTTAATACTCAAAACGTTCTTGGCAGCATCATGGAACGTTGCGGTTGCACGCGGTCACCGGGCTAGCTAGCTGATTTCGGGACGGGGCAATGAGTGGCGTGCTTGCGCGTGTACTTATGGGGATATACCAAAGGCAGTTGAGCAATGGGGACGAAGGGGTTTTGGGTTCAGGGCTTAATCCGTGTTTTAGCGAATCTTACGTTCTCCAATTCTATTGAAGCACGAAGCTTTGACAGTGGTGTGCTTTTGCTTTTTTTTTTATTGCATGGTGGTTTTGGCGGTAATGAGGATTTGATTCAGAAGAGAGCTTTGTTTACTTCTCCTTCGTGGTCCAAATATCATCTTGTGCGCATTGTTACACAAAGGCCTTGTGCGTGAGGAGAGACGAAAGAGGAGCCCGTGATGTGTCAATTTCTCAATTTTTTGTTTTGGACCCAGAAATATTTTTTTTTCTTTTTTCTTTTTCATCTCTCCTTTGCTCACCGTCAGTTCTGGATGTTTGTTTATTCCGGAAGCCCGCCAGTGAGCGAAGATTGGCTTTTCCCCTGACGTTCGCCTGCTGATCTGGATGTGCCGACAAGGATGGTGGGCGCGCGCACATGCCCCCGGGATTTTCATCCCTCGCCCGCGATGGACTAGGTACGTACGGGCTGCTGTGGATCAGCTGTCGATGGACCAGAACGGCTTTTGGATCGCTGGTGGTACGGCAGGCGTGCAACCTGTCACTTTGAAAGCGGGCTGCGCTCGAGACCTGTCCCGCTCCGCATCTGGATCTCGGTATCGATCAGGACGGCGCCTCGTTTGGCTCTTCTGGGCGGCGTGCCGGGTGGTCGAGAGGCTCACGCAGAGGCAGCTCCAACCTCTTTCCAGCATGACATGCAGCGCGACCCGATACCCGAAGCTCGATCCGGTTCGACCGCTGACCAGGAGCCCGGCTACAGACAGTGGAGAGCAAGATGAGATGATTGTCACGATTGCTCGTATTTTTTTCCAATCTGCTTTTGTGATCAGATTTCGGGCTCCGCTTGCCGCTGCGGACCAGACAGGACCCCCAGTCCCTCTCCCCAATCTGCTCGACCGTTTAACGCACATCCATGCAGCACACATCATTTGTGCCATGGTATCACGATTGAGCGGTGAGTCCACCCAACTTTCATTTGATGTCCATTCGTCAAGCCGCCGCCGCCGACCCATAACGGGGATGCGGGCAGATCATGTTGTGCATGAGGGCGTCCCAAAGGCAGAAAGTCACTCACGGCCCTGTTTCATGTCACAAGAGGGCGCTCTGTGTCGGAGCAAGGGCTCTCTCGCTCCATTGCAAGAGCTGCCAATCGTTTTGGCGTGACCCCCACTGACCACCGTCGTCTGCAATTCGCAGTTACATCCCCGGTTGCCGTATACAGCCCGCCTGGCAGCATGCTGTCGCTCATTTGGCCGGCTGCCTTTCCCCACTGCAACCCTGATGCTGCGTGGATGGCGCATCTCTGGCCAGATGATGCGGCTTGGACTTCGCTTCGTCTTTCTTTGCCTTTCCTTGAGCCTACCCATGTCAATGTAGCTATCCTCTCTTGATAAAAACCCTCTCTTCTTCTCCTTGTCCCTCTGTCCTTCAGTCAACACTTTCTACACACAACTCTCTACTACCACACTACTCTCCCGTTGGGACGCCATTGCAACCAAACCACTCCTCCTTCGTACACTAGTCTCGTCCCGTCTTCTCTGCTGTCCCCCCTCACCACCACAATGGTCATACGTTCGACAGCCTATCCCACTGGCCAGCAGGCCGCTCGGGTACCTGCGGCGGTGAGCCTGCCACCAATCGAGAACATTCTTCCTCCCATTCGCGACCTGGACCTGGGCTCAAGGGACCACATCAACCCTCCTTTTAACAACTCCCGTCCGGCCTTTCCTGATCCAGCACGCTTCTCCTCGCAACCCCTTACTCCATCCGCCACCGCCATCCACCCCTCCTACAGTGAGGCTCAAGAGGCATGCTCTAGGTGTGGAGCCCTTCAGTGGTCGACCCAGCCCGAATGCTCCAGCTGTGGCGCCATCAAGTTCACACATCCGTTTCAAGCGGCTCCCCGCAACCTCGACTCTTCGTTCTCCTCCAACGGCTACGATGACTCTGTCCGCTACAACACTCCCATGTCCCGCAGGGACAGCGGCATAGGTCGCAGCTCCATCGGCTCCCGCTCTGACAACTCCAACCCACCATCCCGCCGGTCCTCGACGACGACGACGGCGACGCATCCGTCGGCGCGCAAGCGGACGGCCAAGGAGACGCGGAGCAAGAAATCCTCCGAGACGCGGCAAGAGGCGGCAACGGACGTCAAGAAGCTCAACAAGGCGGCGCGCGAGCGCGGATCACGGCGCGCGCTCAAGGTGGAGACGAAGCGGCTCGAGATCCGGCAGACGACGCGGGGGTGGGCGGCGGCCGTCGACCTGAACCAAAACAACCAGAACAAGAGCGGGCTCAAGGGCAAGAAGATCGAGACGCTCCGCCGCACCAACGACGAGGGCCGCGAGACGGACCTCAAGCTGCTCGAGCTCGACGAAGTCATTCGCAGTCTGGTCGCCGTTGCCCGCAAGCCCCACGACGCCCGCACCCCCGACGACTACGCCTTCATGCGCGACCAGGAGTTTCTGGCCGCCGAGCGCTCCGATGTCCTCCGCGACATTTTGCAGCGCGAGGACGACGAGGTCGCCGACTTTATGGCCAAGCTGCATGCCGAGGAGGAGGCTGAGGAGCCCGGCTCCTCGAGGTATCCCTCGCCGCAGAGCCCCGAGGACTCGACGTATGGTAGTCCGCGCCAGTACGCTCTGTGAGAGCGGCTTTTCGTCCTTTTTTGTCATGCTTGATACCTCGACGGCTTCTTCTGTCCCTTTTTCTCCGTTCTTCACGCTCAGCATCATCGTCACGGCTCAGCTTTCTTGCAACCAAAAACACTGCGCTTGCTTCCTTGCTTTCTTGCTTTTGCTTCATCTGCCAATTTGTCCCTCATGTCACGGCCCCGGGAAGTCAAAAAAGTCTGTCTTTTGGAGTTTGCGGTTGGTGTATCAGTATACTTATATCCCTCATGTCCTTTCTCGTCTGCTTTCTCTCGCCTTCTGTTTTTTTGGGCTTGCCGCGCTCGTCTAGATTGGCTCCCTCAGCGGGATATCCATTGAGCACCACCAAAGAAAAAACACGGATCAGCTTCGCAGCTGAGGATGTCACGGTCTGTCGTCGTCGTTGTTGTTGTCGGTTGTCGTCGTTGTTCGGTTGTCCCTCGCTTAGGCCCAGCCTTGCGAGAGAGCCAGCCAGCCGCGCCGGTGGAGATGGTGGTGCGTGAGTGGACCAGGGGCCACACCTCTGTCCCTCGCTTCATCAAACCAAGCGATGTTTCGGGTGTGCATTTGTCAGTGGGGGGCATTCAGATGTTTGGTTTGCACGGCTCCTCTTTTTATCTTGTGGTCCCTTTCCTGCCTTGTAGCGAGTTTGTTTGTCTGTTTTCAGGGGGGATTTTGCCTCCTCTCTTTCTCGATGTGTTTGAGCGACATGGCTGTTGGAAAAACGGATCGGTGTACTACCCCTACTATGGTTCGGTACCTAGCGATCTTGACGACGACGACGATGATGACAATGGATAGGATAGCGATACATAGCTCTCTGGGCGGTAATGTAATTCAGCGGTTCAACTGTATGCCTGTTTTCCAAAATCGTGACCACTTCTGCCGAGTGTCTATACGAAGAGCGGACTAGACCAAAGATCGACCACTAGGGGCCGTTTATCTTGGCTGACTGACCTCCCGGTTGTGGAGAAGAGCGTTCCCCCAAGTTTCTCCGGGTTGCATTGATGCGACAGCCGCCTGTAAGGTCGCGCGGTTTCGACAGGCTCAGCGGAATCAATGTTTCGACTTTGGACAAAACATGTGCATTGTCTGCCGAGTGCTCTGGAATGGCTAGCAGTGAGGCGTGGCAGAGCATGGCTCGCGCTGGGATGCTGTATATAGACACGTGACTTCCCAAATCAGTCGAGACCGGGCGCCGTTGGTCTCCTCCGCAGCCATCATCTTCTGCTCCGCCCGTCATCCATAGCGCGTTCACTGCCCGCTACAATTTTCCCACCTGCTTTGGAGCTTCCCAACAGCTTGGCCCAGTCGATTTGTCCTCCTCGGTCCTCCACCGCCCCGCGGGAGTCCTTCTCGCCAGGCCTCAGGGACTCGATCGCTTGCATCAGCTGCGCCAAGTCGCCTCTGTCAGGTCAGGTTGACATCGCCATACATATCCTCTCTGCCAGCCTCCGCCTGCTACCCCGAACAGCCACCCACCTACATCTGCGCCCCCCACGCTCGTTTCGTCTGGCTCCCGTCGAGTCCTCCTCTAGTCGCTGCACGCGCTTCGAGCTGCGAGTCCCTCCCCGTCAGCTCGAGCACAACCACACGTCGCGCTGTCGTCGCCCAACATGCTTCTCCCAAAGGGCGGAGTAAACTGGAAGGCGGCCAGGTCCAGATTGCCGCCCTATAGAGCCGTCATACACTTCCTCACACGCACGCGCTTTTTGCTCTTCGTCGCAATAGCGGGAATAGTCATCTTATTATGGAGGGGCTTGAGCGATACTGCTGGAGAGATGCAGAGGTAAGCTACATCAGGGGGAGCTTGCCCATCCCAAGACGCCAAACTGGAGGGCATTCGACTGACGGCTGCTGATTAGATTCGTCTGCTGGGGACCCGCAAAGTCGCCCATGGAGATGACGGCGAACGAGCGGGAAAAGTGGATGGCACATCTCCAAACACCCGTCCTATTCAACCACCACAACCCCGTCCAGGTCAACTCGACGACGATACAACACGTCGACCTGAATCCGGTCAAGTCGACGCCCAAGGCGATGCAGAATGAAGAACGTGTCCTCATCTTGACTCCGCTCCGCGACGCCGCTCCTTACATCAACCAGCACTTTGACCTCTTGTCGCAGCTCACCTACCCGCACCACCTGATCGACCTCGCCTTTCTCATTTCGGACACGACGGACGACACGCTGGCGGTCTTGTCCAAGGAACTCGAGCGCGTCCAGAAGAACGAGGCGGTGGCGTTCCGCAGCACCATGATTGTCGAAAAGGACCTGGGCGTCGAGACGAGCCAGGACGTCGAGTACAGGCACAGCTTTGCGGCGCAGGGGCCGCGGCGAAAGACCATGGGCCGCGCGCGCAACTACCTGCTCTCGGCGGCGCTCAAGCCCGAGCACTCGTGGGTCTACTGGCGCGACGTGGACATTGTCGACAGCCCCAAGAAGATCATCGAGGACATGGTCGCCCACGACCGCGACATTCTGGTGCCCAACATTTGGTTCCACCGCTACCGCGAAAAGGACGGCAAGATGGTCGATATTGAGGGCCGCTTCGACTACAATTCGTGGGTCGAGTCGGACACGGGCAGGAAGCTGTCGGCCAGCTTGGACAGGGACGTGGTGCTGGCAGAAGGTGGGTTCTTGGATCGTCGTGGAGTTTGAGAGGATGCGGAAGGCTAACTAGACGATGCAGGTTACAAGGAATACAAGACGGATCGCACGTACATGGCACGCATGGGCGACTGGCGCGAAAACAAGGACGAAGAGATTGAGCTTGACGGCATTGGCGGCGTCAACATCATGGTCAAGGCGGATGTGCATCGGTCAGGTAAGATTCTCTCTTTCTCTCCCGTGGTGGCACAGAGTGAGAGGATATCAAACGATCAAGAAGCTAACACGCATCATTCAACGCGCAGGCATAAACTTCCCTTGCTACGCATTCGAAAACCAAGCCGAAACGGAGGGCTTCGCCAAAATGGCCCGCCGCGCGGGGTACGGCGTTTACGGGCTGCCCAACTACGTCGTCTGGCATATTGATACGGAGGAGAAGCCGGGCAATGCTTGATTTTTTTTTTCGTGTTGTTGGTGTTGGGTTTTTTTGCGCTCTCGAGATGATGTTGCTGTTTCTTTTTTTTTTCGATATGGGGCCTCTTTTTTCATCTTTTTGCCCGTATGCTTAACTCGTCACCTTTTTCTCGCATTTCACGTCGTTTCGCAACCCCCGCCGCCCGCTTTTCCTTTTGGCCTGGTGGTGGTGTGGTGATGGTGGTCGAGTCTACGCGGCACCACACACAGACAGGCCTCGTGTGGTCGTGTTTTGCTCGTGGATGGGGAAGGGAGGGAAGGGAGGGGAGCTGGCTGGTAGGTGGACGGCTAAACGCAAGACCCCTCACCCATCCTACCACTTCCCCTTCCTGTTCGCGTTTCTTTTTCTGTATACTTCCTTTTTGTGAGAGATTCTTCTCGTTGTCGCGCGGTGTCTTTTGCACATCCAAGTAGATGGATTGCCCTGTTTTCCATACTCATGACCGCAAACTTTCCCCCAACCCCCCACCCCACCCACCCCAAATAGGCCACGCGCGCGCGCTCTTGTTTTCGCTTTTAGAGGCATGTGGATTGATTGATTGATTTATGCACGATGGGAGAGGTTGCCGTAATGGAATGGCAGGTGGTGTTTAGTGGGGGGAATGGGGAGGAGCCCGTGGCAGAGGAGAAAAGTGGTGATGTTGGTGGGAAGGGAGGGAGGGAGGCAGATGGAGTGACGTATGGGCGATTGGCAGGCAGGCAGGCTTTGTCGGTAGCTATGTTGGTATGTCGGTACCTCAGGGACGAGAAGCGAGCAGCAAGCGAGCGAAGTCAGCGAAGTCAGCGAATTGAAGTAGGCGATTGAATTAGATGGCTCCTCTCTTCCTATAAGTTGCGATTGAGATTGAGATTGAATGGTAATGGGGTCCGATGGTCCATCTGCTGAACTACCTCGTCATTGAAGCTGCTGAGTCTGAGTGGGACTATGAAATCTGTAGATGGTGGATTGGGTTTTGAAGTGTTTGGTTGTTGTGGGAGGTGGTGTTGTCCACACGTGATGTGATAGTGCTAGGTTATACGAATACGCGAGAGCTCCGGCGCGCCTCCGTTGGACCTCACCTCGCTCCGCTCGCCGCACCAGACCTCTGTCATCAACTTTCCCATTCCCATTCTTCCGCCCCGCCCTCCGCGAATTTCACCTCCTCGACACTCCGCTCGACACTCCACGCGCCTGATTATCGGTCCACTCCCCATTCACCGTATTCGTCGCATCGAGCACTCGAGACCGGGACACTACGTGACGCTTCGCTGCGCTACGCTACTCTTCACCACCACCGCCGCTGCCGCCGCGACGACCGCGACGCAGTCATTCCTCGTTACTCGGCTTGCGCTGCGAGCGAGCGAGATACGGTCGGATGCTCTGATCTGATCGCCTGCGCCGAGATTCTGCTGTCGTCGACCTGCCGCGCTCAACTTGGACTCCTACGAACCCATAATACTCGACCCGGAACCGACTCGCAATGGCATCCATGAACGACGCGCGCGACCTCATGGGCCTGCAGCCCGGGGAAGCGCTGCCTAAACTGCCGCCCGCCAAGAAGCAAAAGATGGCCAACAGCAAGCGCGTGACGGGCATCAATCGCGAGGTGCAGGCGCTCTACGGCGAGCGCGCGCCGCCCGTGTCGGTCGTTGAGGCGGGCAAAAGCTACCAGCCCAAGCGGCGATGGGGCGCCAACAAGGGCCCCGCGGCGAGGTGGGTGATGCGGCCGTTTACGAACCCGGCGCGCGATGATGGGTTGGTTTTGAGGCATTGGCGGCGCATGCAGCCGGACGGGATGGGCGCCGCGAGAGATGCCAATGGTGATGTCGCCATGGAAAATAATGGTGATGCGGATGCTGCGCCTGCTCCAGACGCGGATCCGCTCCTCGAGACGAGCTACGAGTTTTCCAAGTTCAACATCCAACCCGAGGGCCCCGAATATGATGAGGAGACGTACGAAGCGCACCTGAGGAGCGACGATTGGACCAAGGAAGAGACGGACTACTTGGTCGAGACGGTCAAGGATTACTATCACCGCTGGGCTGTGATTGCGGACCGCTACGAATACCAGCCCAAGCAGCCGGATGTCAAGCCAGAGGATGGCTCCACGGCACCACCCGCTGTGCAGGCGAAACCGAGGACGATGGAGGACATGAAGGCGAGGTATTATCAAATCAGCGCAAAGCTGATGGAGCTCAAGACGCCCATTGCGTCCATGACAAACGCCGAGTTCCACCTGCACGAGATTTTGACCAAATTCGATCCGGACCGCGAGAAGCAGCGCAAAAAGGTTGCGGCCGCGCTGCTCGAGCGCTCGGCCGACGAGATTCGCGAGGAGCAGTACCTGCTGGCCGAGCTGCAGCGCATCAACACAAACTACGAAAAGCTGGCCGCCGAGCGCGAAGAGGTGCGCCAACGCCTGTCGGCTCCTCAATCGCAGGGCAACACGTCGGCGGCGCAGTTCCAATCCAGCGCAGCCCTGACCTCGCTCTTCAACCAGCTGCTGCAGCAGAGCCGCTCCAGCAAGCGCAACGGCCGCCTGGCTCTGGTCAACGAAATGAACCAGGCGCAAAATGGCCAGCAGACGCCGCAGGCAGCCAACGCCGCGCAGCGCGACTCCATATCCAGCGCGGCAAATGCTGCCGGCGGCAACAAGCGCGCGTCGCTCACGTCGACACAGCAGACGACGGCGCAGCAGAGCCAGCCGCCGCGGCAGCTGACGCCGCGCGCCATGTCGCGGCTGGGCGTGACGCACCACGACCGGCTCTCGTCGGGCGTCACGTTCAAATCCGACCGGCTGCTCAAGCTGCGCACGGCAAAGAGCACGATCCAGACGCAAAAGATCCAGGCGGCGCTGGCCGAGCTGGGCATCCCCGAGCTCATTTGTCTTCCTACGGCCAATGTCTGCGACGCCTTTGACGGCCTGGTCAACAAGATCCACAAGATGCTCGACCTGCGCAAGCTGCTGGAGAAGGAGGAGGCCGAGGTTGCGGTTGCCGAGGGCATCAGGAGGGAGCGGCTGCGCAGGGAGGCCGAGGCGAGGGGGGAGGCGTCGTCGTCGATTCCGCAGGTCGATGGTGCTGGCGATGATGGTGGCGGTGGTAACGAAGTCAAGCAACAGCAGCAGCAGCAGAATCCTGCCAGTCTCCCTGGTGCGCCCGCTGCGTCTTCGACGGCTCAAGCAGCGCAGCAACCACCGACACAATCCGCTCAACAGCACCAACAGCAAAACAAACAACCGCCCTCGATCCCGCCGCCGACCCCTTCAGCATCTACAACCGCTCCTACAGCTCCTACTTCCTCGGCCTCCGCATCCGCCGCCGATACCGCCATGCCGGACGCTCCCCCTCCGCCTCCATCCGCTGGCACTTCATCAGCAGCCCCTCCCGACGCTTCTCCGGCAAACACCAACGCAAATGGCGCCGCAGCAGAAGACGAGGATGCGGATGCGGATGCGGACGCGGATGCGGATGCGGACGCGGATGCGGATGCAGATGCAGATGCCGACGCAGACGGCTCGCCTGATGACGGCGGCCAGGGACAGCAGTCTGTGCCGCCTCCTGCTGATGGGAATGGGGGTGGGGAAGGGGATGTGGCTGAGAAGGGCGGGTGAGTTGGGGCGTACTTAAGAAATGAAAGAGGCATGGAGTGGTCCAGTGGGGCGGGCTGAAGGGGAGGGAGAGGGAGGAGCTGGGCTGGGCTGGGCTGAACTCATCTTTTCACGAGCGAGACGGGATGGAATGTTGCTGTGGTTTGCGTTTGGGTTTGTCCTGCGTGGGTGGTGGTGGTTTGAATGGCGTGGAATAGGCATTAGGTCAGGGGGGGAGGGGAGGAGGCGCCGTCTGCCGCCCGGTGTGGTGGCTACTACGCTACATATGTATCTTGGGGATTGAAACGCAATAGACCGCTGTAGCGGAGGATTGCATAGGTTGTTGGCAAATCGAGTGCTTGCATGCCAAGCTTGACCCACCTTCTCTCTCTATATCTCTTTCTCTCTCTCCCTCTCTCTCTCTCTCTCTCTCTCTCTCTCTCTCTCTCTCTCTCTCTCTCTCTCTCTCTCTCTCTCTCTCTCTCTCTCTCTCTCTCTCTCTCTCTCTCTCTCTCTCTCTCTCTCTTTCTCTCTCTCCCTCTCCCGCTCTCTCTTTAGTCGTGCCCGGTCAGTCAGTCACCTCACCCAGCTCCTCTCCTCTCCTCTCCTCTCCTCTCCTCTCCTCTCCTCTCCTCTTCAGCAGGACGCACGACCAGCCAACTACATACATGTATGTCCTCCACAAGAGGCTCGGCCCAGAAACAGATTTCTCAACTCGGCTGGCTGGCTGGCTGGCTGGCTCAACATGACTCCTCGCCGTCACTCGCCGTCGCCCGACTCGACTCAACTCGGCTCAGCCGCCCCAGCACCAGCTAGCAGCTCCTTACACAACTACAACTACAACTATACCGACTGCTTCATAATACCCCTGGACCAGCTGGCTCGTCGTCGCAACTCGCAGTAACATGAGTGACACAATGGCTGCGGTCTACAGCACGTATACAGGCGGAGGAAAACGTCGAGTCTGAGTGTGTGTGCTTGGACGCTTCGCGTTCTTTCTACATGGAGTTTTTGGAGAATGGAGGGTCTGCGTGGGTGGGTGGGTGGGCAATGTGGTGGCGGTGGGTTGCGGGAGACGGTTGGTTGGTTGTTTGGTTGTTTTTGGTGCTGAGGGTTGGGTGCCGAGGTGGGTGTGGTGTGTTGTCTAACGCGGTGACGCGCATTGGCTCTCAGCAGCGTTGCAGAGACGACGGGACGTGATGGTAGAGAGCGGCGTTGTCGAGTGCTGCTTTGACAGACGACTGAAAGATTAAACTCGTGAATGAAGGGGGCGGCTTGGCCGCCAGAAGGCAGTCATCCAGTCTTCGATTTCGAACGAAACCAGGACCAAGTACTTTTTCCGAGCATCTTGATTCATGCAGATACGCGGAGTCCTTGTGTTGACGGGGAGAGGTGTGGAAGGTAAGAGTGAGGTTTTTATAGGCAGTTGTTGGAGCGAAAGGAGGGTGATAGAGTGAGTGGCAGCTGAGCACTTCTGCATGTGACGTGTAATTTGACTGCTGCCTGACTGTACCGATCTGTCTTGCGCGCGTGCCCTCGTAGTCTTGTGCATCTTATGCTGCGATTGGCAAGGCATGTGATGGCGTGCGAATTACTTCTGCTGGTATAAAAGATGTGGAGGTGCGGGTTCTGGGAGCTACGACATCAGGCTCTGGCTTTCACTCCGGGCCAAGCAGTGGACTTATTGGACCTGCTGGACTCTTTGGCCAGC
This sequence comes from Phyllosticta capitalensis, assembly GCF_038381095.1. Classification (NCBI taxonomy): domain Eukaryota; kingdom Fungi; phylum Ascomycota; class Dothideomycetes; order Botryosphaeriales; family Phyllostictaceae; genus Phyllosticta; species Phyllosticta capitalensis. The sequence goes on along the minus strand of NW_027117451.1, from coordinate 1,305,253 downwards.
GTTGTACATCCTCATCATGGTCGATTACTTTTGTGTGTTGCGCGTGGGGACCTTCGACGTCGTTTTTTCACCTTCCTTGGTTCAGGGGTTGCTCAGGGGGTGTTGATGTATTTCATTCAGCAACATCCGTCACAGAGCTGAAGCAGCGTCGTTAAACAATGGTGTGCATCGCATTGAGACCGTCTTGAAAGAGTGTCAAGCTTCTAATGAACGCCATGGGCACGTTCGACACCTATGGTCGACTCACTCACTTAACTATTGGGTGCCACGGGTTGATGTCATGAGTGGAAGCGACACAGATTATTGAATGGATTTTAGTTTTCACCATGACTTTGAAGTGCCTACTTGAGTCTTTTCGAGATGAATCGAATCGAGCCGAGTCGATATGTGTTGAATATAACAGCCTGTCTTCTTGTTTTGGATTTTTTTCCGCAAAAGCGCCAGCCAGCCGTCTCTGTCGTGTCCCACAAATTGCTTCTGCTGCGTTATTTGTGTATGAGAATGGGTAAAAGCGCCAATTATAACCATTTTTAGGGGATATTGAGAAAGATGAGGAAGAGAAATGTCCTCCGCTACGCCAAAACTACGACATCAAGATTGCGTCTTTTTGTTTTTCGGTCCCGGTCATGCCTTGACAATCTCGCCCTGGGCATCAATCAGATGGTCGTCGACGCTGATGGGGCCCTCGCCAACGCCCGTCAAAATGACCCTGCTGACGCCGTCCTTGAGCGCCGCGGCCGCCTTCTCGTCCACCTTGGCCACACCGTCGGTGTTGTCCTGCACCGCGGCGCCGCGGCTGCCAGCCCAGCCGTCCTTGTCGCCCAGCAGCGCCTTGAAGACGCCCGCGACTTGCTGCTCGTGCTCCTCCAGGTAGTAGACAACGGCGTTGGGGCCGGCGTCAAAGGTGTAGGCGGCTATCGTCTTGCCAGCGGCCTCGTTGATGCACTCGACAGCGCGCACCGCGGCGCGCGACACGTCGTTCATGTAGAAGATGGGCGGCTCCGTGTCGAGGCACGTGGCGTGGAAGCTGTTGCTGTCCTTCATGGTGACCTTTCCAAACGCCTCAAAGTCCCTGCTGCGGACGGCATCCTCCATCTCGCGCATGCGGCGCGGCACCGTCTCGTTTGCGCGGGCCGGAAACAGGCTCGACGTGGCCACCGTCGCCTGCATGCCCGTCGTGCTGCTGACGCCCTTCTTGGCCGCGCTGACGACCAGAATCACGGCCCGCATCTGCGGCCAGTGGGCCGCGGGCGCGACTTGGTAGGCAAGGCTGTCGGAGCCGTCGGCCGCTGCCCCCTTCTCCCAGCCCACGTACCCGCCGAAGAGCGACCGGCATGCCGACCCTGACCCCTGGCGCGCGATGCGCGACAGCTCGGTCGCCGACGCCGGCAGCGCGTAGAGGTCGGCGATGGCGCGCACCAGAGCCGCGAAGCCCGCCGCGCTGCTGGCCAGGCCGGCCGCCGTGGGAAAGTTGTTCTCCGAGGCGATGCGCAGAGGAAAGGTTGACAGCTTGGGGAGCGCGGCGTCGCTGGCTTCGAGTGCGCTGCGCAGAGCCCGCAGCTCGCGGAAGCAGGCTTGCGTGCGGGCGCCCGAGACGTCTTGCGGAGCGCCGTTGAGGAGCAGCGTGTCTGGGCCGGTGTAGGCGCCGCTGCAGGACGCCGTCGTGTGTGTGCGCAGGTCAGATTGCGAGAGGGTGACGGAGAGGGACGAGTTGGTGGGCAGGTTGAGCTTGGGATCCCGCTTTCCCCAGTACCTAGAGGGACCGAAGAGTTAGCCATTGTGGTTCGTTCAAAGGGATTCGGCGTACTTGATGACGGCAATGTTGACCGGAGCGGTCGTGCTCGCCCGGTAGACGGTTGTGTCAGCCATTGCGATTGAATTGATGTAGGGCGAGAGGTGGAAGAGGCGTTGGTGTTGAGGTTGAATTGGAGCTGACAGTCGGGCAATAATTATGTCGAGGGGTCAATCAATCCAACGGCTCCTCGCAGCTCGCAGGCGGCGGGACCCTGGCGTCCAGGATCTCGCTTTGGCCAAAGCTTGGCGCCGCTGCTTATTTCCGCATCCATTGTGTCATTGCGATTTTTTTGTCCGCTCTCCCATTGATCCAACAACAACAATCTCAACCGCCATGGGTGCCGACGGCGATGCCCAAGTGTGTCCGGTAGACCACAAGAGCCGCGAGGCATGGATGGCCAAAGCCAAAGCCGCTGGCTCCTCGCAGCAGCACCCCGACCAACCGCCGCATCCAGTGCCCGCTGCACCAACCGCTCCCGCCAAACCCGCTGACCCAGGATGCGATTCGTCCAAGATGGACCAGAGCGTGACGTCGAAACCGGGGTCCAAGGTGCTCGGAGCATTGGGCTTGAGCACCGAGAGAGAGGTCTCGACGATACCGCGCTCGTTCCCCGAAGCCAAAGCTGCTGGCGGTCCGGCAAACAACGAGCAGGAATCCGGCACGGACAAGTCGAGTGGAAACTGGATATACCCGTCCGAGGAGATGTTCTTCAACGCCATGAAGAGGAAGAGTTTCGATCCAAAAGCCGAGGACCTGCACTCAATCGTACCCATCCACAACGCCGTCAACGAGCGCGCATGGAAGGAGATTAAGCAGTGGGAGGCTGGAAGGGGTTCAGATGCGTACGTGGTAACTTGTCATTTTTTTTAATGTAGTTCTGACTCGGTATAGCTGCGGTGGCCCCAAGCTCGTCTCTTTCAGCGGCAACTCGCAAAAACTGACCCCAAGAGCTCGCCTCAACACCCTCCTCGGCTACCAGGCGCCCTTTGACCGCCACGACTGGATCGTCGACCGCTGCGGAACCCAAGTCGAGTACGTCATTGACTTTTACTCGGGCAAGGACGAGGGCAAGCCCGGCAAGAGTCTCAACTTTTACCTCGACGTGCGTCCCAAGCTGAACAGCTGGGAAGCTGTCAAGACGCGCATGATGAGATTCTGGGGGATGTAGAAGAGGTAATACTTGCATATGACTGGCGTTTGGCGGGGCGTCACTGGGCTGGCTGTCTTGATAAGAGAAGGGACACCTCCGCTCTGGCATGTTGGAGTTATCTGGGAACATGAGACGTTGGAAACGAGTTGCTCCACAGACCTGGTGAGGACTTATTTGCGTCCCATGCCGTGTTTCAATATACGAAGTCAAAGTTCATTTCTTTTATTTATCAAAGCTCACTTTCTGTTCACAAATGTCTTCTTGCATCTTCCAGCCTTTTGACATTCCAGCATCATGTGCTGGTTCATGTTATTTCTCTTACTTTGACGAATTTCGCACACCCCACCGTCGTGGTCTTTATCGTGGCTTTAGAGTTGTCTGACCTGACAAGCTGGATGTTGCCATATGCACAACGACAACGGCTATCCCACAGATTTTGTGCTGGATTGGGATCAACCCAAGTCTGGAGTCAAGACCTCGTCAATCCTCCAGACAACATGGGATGTGGACTACAGTCTTTACACGCCTTCTTTCTTGAAAGGTCGTAGCTCCTATGCTGGGTGGTTGTACTCCATGGCTGTCTCCACAATCCGCGCGGCTGTCTCGGCGACAGAACAACACTGTGAAGGCAGATTTTGCTTCCCTATCCCTACTTCTCCGTGCTCAATCAATACCAACAACGCCAGCATACACGTCGAAACGCACTCTACCCCTTTCTATCACCGGAACTGTTCAAATCACTGTCTATTTGCAGCCATGGACCCTTACATGTTGCAGGGAATCCGAAAGTTCTCTGGGGACGAGTATCTGAATGATGATGAGGTGGAAGCTGAAAACAAAAGTGTGCTCCCCAGCATTCCTGTCAAGGCTTTTGGCCTAGCGAGCAACGCAGAGTACGTGCAAAACTTCGACAACTCCGTGGTCGGAGGAGGAAAGCGGCTGCCTCCTCACCCTCTTCCACAGAGCCCCGGCGCTAGGCGTACTTCAGCAAAGTGGCTGCCTCCTCACCCTCTTCCACAACCCTTCAACACCTTCGAGAACCAGATCATCCGAAAGCGGTCCAGCAGTCTGGAAATTGACAAGATGTCGCCCGACAACCACAGCAACATGTTAATGGGCGGCCTCGAGCGCATCTCATACACATACTCCCAGACTCACCCGCGGATGCCGCTGCCGCCGGCCGAGCTGCTCCAGACGGATCCGCTCAAGTACCTCAAGACGTACCTGGTTCTCATCCGACCACAGCGCATGCGCGAGTCCGAAATGGACTACGCGATCCTGGAGAGCAACCCGCTCATCACCGTGTCGCACCTCAAGCAGGCCATTGCGTGGATCAGCGCCAAGCTCATCGCCATCATGAACGAAAACGCCGAGCTCGAGCGCCAGGTCAAGCATCTGGGACCCCGCCGCACAAAGGTGCTCGGCGCCGACGTCTACCAGCCCATCACCATGTTCAAGATGGCGAAGGAGGAGTGGCGCGGCACCGACTTTGCGTTTTGTCTGAAGGAAGCCACGAAGCGTCTGCCCAAGGAGGAGATCAAGAACACGCGCTTCCTTGCCCGTTTGCAGCGCAGCCCACTCAATGGCCAGGCGGCCAAGTGCGCGCTCCAGACGACGGCCGAGCTGGGCTTGAGCTACACCGAGTGGTTAACTGCGCGCTGCGTCGCGTCGGATGGCACGCGCATGGAGTTCTTCAGTGAGCCCGTTGAGTCGCTCGCTATCCGCAGCCATGCCATGGCCCTCACTTCCTCGTCGTCGTCTGCCACCGACATGCCGACCAACGCGAAGAGATCCAGAGCCGCAAGGCCCAAGGCCGGAGGAGGAGCCACTACCGCCAACGTCAACAGTAACAGCGCTGCCACGTCGTCGCGTAAGACCATGCCTAGGAGCAAGAAGCGCAACTCGGTCGCCGCCAACCTCGACAACGACGAACTCGCCGGCGACTCGGGCGACCACACCAGCGACGAGGACTTTGAGCAGCAGCAGCCGCCGCGCAAGAAGAGCAAGCCCTCGCACACGACGAGGCGCGCTTCGACGGGTGGTCATCGCCACAAGACCGCTGTCCCCACTACCTCCACTTCCAACTCCAACTCCGCCGCTGGTTCTGCTTCCGCTGCCCACGGCCGTCGTCGCCAGGAGTCGCAGCGTCGCCTCGATGACGATTACGATCATGACGAGGACGAGGAGGAGGAGGATGAGGCAGATGAAGGTCGCCACTCCAATGTCAATGTCTGTCCGTCGACGCCTGCGGGCAAGATGATCCAGGTCAAGGATGAGATTTACTCGTCGTAAGTGGTTTCTGCCTCCCTTTTACTTCCTTGTTTGTTCGTTTGTTTGTTTGGCCATGCGTCTGTCCTGCCCGCTTGCTCCATTCCATTCACCTCCTAGACCCACCTTGTCTCGTCCACCGCACCGCGCCCCCACTCCACCCTGCCTCCATTCATCCATCCATGCATCCGCTTGTTGAACTGCCAAGTTTGCTGACGTGTGTGACGTGCCGCAGTTGCTGAACAACCATGGATGCCGCACCAAACGACGACGACGGCGCATGGAACTCTGTCAACGTACCACCACTTCATCCGCATATTCGCCCCTTCGTCTTCCCCGCGTACCCGGGTCCAAGGAGCACTCGAGATTTTCTGGGTCGGCAGCGGCAGTGGCAGCAGTAACGGAAGGAGAAATGAACGGGGGGACAAACAGGCATGGTAATGAGCGAGCGAGTGGTATTCGGACAAGGCTGCAGTTGTCTTCTCTCTTTCTTCTGACCCTGATTCCGAGGAATGAAAGGGAAGGGGGAGAAGGTTGGGGTAGGGTTATGATGGGGAGGTGTATTATGAGGGGAGATGCGTGACAGGGTTGAGGGGAGGAAGGTGCGGAGAGCGAGAGTGACTGGAGGTCATTGTAGATATAGGTGAGATGGCATGAGATGAGATGAGGTTTCTACTTTCTTGAGATATGGTTAAGGTGAACGTAGGTGATGCGTGAGTAATGCCAGCAGATTCCAGTTGGTTCCTAAGCTTTTCCTTCAGGGGCGACTTCTGGTACTCGACTTCAAGGACACTGTTGGTCTGTTGGTCCATTTCACGTCACGTACACTCTTCTGAGCAGCCTAGATCACGTCGAAAGCTTGATTTGACCGGCCTCTGCATTTCTGAGGAGCCTCATCACATCAGAAACCAGATACAGACTACCTGCAACCACCAGCGGGGCGTCTCCAGCACCATCATCACGGGCAATTTGAGCGGCGACTTGCAGGCCGCGGTGGACGTCGGCGCCCACGGCAACAGCCTTGTCAAGCTTTGCGAGCTGCTGCGCGGTAGAAATGACGTCGTCGGCGGGCGTCGAGGTCACCCAGGGCATGCCGTCTACGGGGCCAAACTCGACGGCTACGAGCGAGTCGCCGTCTTTGAGCAACGGCCGAAACATTTCCGACACGTCTTTGCCGCGGCTGACGGCGAGGACCCAGACGACGTTGGCCGCGCCGCCGTTCTGCCTGAGCATGTCTACACGGCTGGCGAGGGCTTGGGCCGAGTCTGGGTTGTGGGCGCCGTCTAGCAGCACGGGGGCGGTGCGGCCGGTGAGAGGTGCTAGGTCGATGTTCTGTAACCGGCCGGGCAGCACCGTGTCTTTGAGGCCATAAAACAGGCTGAGCTCGTCGGCCGGCTTGCGTCCAAGAGCCTCTAGGGCGAGCAGAGTGGCCTTGTGGGCACAGCCAATGTTGAGGAGCTCGTGGGGTTGGTACGTCCTCGCCTGAAGGAACTTGGCGTACTCTGAGTTTGCTTGCGTTGCGCTGGGCACGCCGTCGACTTGGTAGATTGGACCAGCCGAAATCTCCTTTGCGCGCTCCGCAATGACTTGGAGCACCGAGGGCGGATTGGTTCCGGCAACTACGCAGGGCACACCAGGCTTGAGGATGCCGGCCTTTTCAGCAGCAATCTTTTCAATGGTGTCGCCCAAAAAGGCCTGGTGGTCGAGGCCAATCTTGGCAATGACCGTGACCAAGGGGCTCTGGAGGACGTTGGTCGCGTCAAGACGGCCGCCCATGCCCGTCTCGATGACGCCGACGTGGATGCCGGCGCGGGTGAAAATTTCAAAGGCCGTAGCCGTCAGGACCTCGAACTCGCTGGCGTGGATGCCCTCTTGCTCGCTGCGACTCTGCACCAGGCGCTCGATTTCACGAAAAAGCGACTCGGCAACGGGCTCTTCGTTGATGTTGATGCAGTCCCACCGGTCGACCAGGTGCGGCGAGGTAAAGCGGCCATGTGATACGCCAGCCCTATGCAGCATGGCAGAGGCCGTGGCGCAGATGGAGCCCTTGCCGTTGGTGCCGGCCACGTGAATGGCCTTCCATGGCAGCGGAGTGTTTGTGAGGAGCCTGGTGATGCGAGCGAGGCCCAGCTCGATCATGATATATCCAGATGGATTGTCGTGGTGTTGAGTCTTGGTTGGTGGTGGAGTCCGCCAGGGTTGGTTTAGTGCCGTGTGGAGGAGATGGCCCGTGCAGCGCGCGCTAATCCCGAAGCGCATCCATTCCTGCGCTTGTCGCGTTGCTTCCTTCTCCCATCTTTCTCACCCTCTACCTCTCTGCCTGAGTGCATTCATCCTCCAAACTCCTCCTATCCATCTTTGTCGCTCGTTTACCATCACAGCTCCGCTCCCTCAACCAGCCACTTCTGCAACCATGGGTCTTGAGTAAGTAGCCCACGCGCCTGTCCGGGCCGGTGCACGCGCGTCGCGCGCCGCTCCAGCCTCACATGTGGCTCTCCACCCGAGCGCATCCACAACCATCTGGATCATCGCTGACCGAGCCACTCAGACTCTGGAGCTACTCCAACGACACCGCGCCCAAGGCTTCCGCGACCAAGAGAGACGCGTCGGCCGAAGCGCGCTCTCCCATCCGTCGCCGCAATGCTCCGGCCGTCATTCGCCGTACCATCGACCTCCGCCGCCTCCCGTCCACCACTTTCATCTCCCCCAGCGTTCGCGACGCCTTGAGAGCTGCCGAAATCTCGAGACGCCCCCGCAGTGTCGACGTCGTCGATACTCCCGACGTGCTCGAGTCGGATCGCCCGTCCTATCTTGTGCCAACCGCCCGTGAGAGAGATGCAACTTCTTCCCGTCTTCTTCTTGGCATGGAATTGAGTTCGCGACCCCCAAGAGACTCCTATTCTAGGAGTTTGGATGAAAATTCTCGCACGTATGACCGCAACGGCGCCACCAGGACAACGAGCACTGGGAGCCTTCTCCGACGAGCTCGTCCGCTTCGCGACAACGATGATGTCGGCCGCCCCGACGCCGCACTCATCGCTGCTGCTCGACGAGCTCGTGCAGCAACAGATGCCATGGCGGACGCCAGGCAAGCTAGTCGTCGCGATTTCAGAAGACTGGAAAATGAATATAATGCAAGGAATGAAAGGAATTGGGCAAGAATCAATGCGCGCATCAGATCTACGGGCAGGCCTAACCGCTTGCCAATACCGGACGCACCCGACTTTCCACCTCTGAGGCGTATGGGTCGACGTCAAGTCACCGATGGCCCTATGCCACCTAGCGGCCTCCGCCAAAGCACGCTTCGCGATTCATGGAGTCCGACTAATGTTGATGGTCTTGGTGACCGTGAGCGCAGTATTAGCTCTCCTCCATCCCCTCCGTCTGACCACTGGGAGACTATGCTCACAACCATCACTCCGGATGCTCATCTTCCCAGCGCCGACTCATCATTTACCTCTGCCGCTGCATCGGCTTCCTTCTCCACTTCCAACACCACGTCGCAGACTGGGACGCAATCGTCGCGCTCGGCGTCGGATGGGTCTACGCCGACCGAACTCACAGAGCCGTCGATTGATCGGTCCTATGAGGAACAGTTGATTTGTGAGACTGAAGATGATGTGGACTCTGATGGTGTGGACCCACCCTGGGCCTTCCGCCGCGCACGATTGCCTGACGATGAATCGGGCAATCGTCCCTGGGCAACTGCACCCTCGCCGCCGGCGCGCGATCCCAGCCGCTACCCGGGTGCGCACTCGCGCCTGCGAGGGATCGCCAACATCATTCGCAACTATGAGCCGTCTGGCTCCCGCTCGCAGTCTCCGAGGTCAGGAAACGATGCTGGTGTGAACCGACCCGCGGGCTCTCTGGAAAACGACGATAGGCGCGACAGCGCAATCATCGTGAGCCGTCCGGGCTCTACGCGCAATTCGCAGGACCGTCAAGAGGCAGAGATCTTTCCGGCCGGCGGGGAAAGATATTCCATTTACCGCATGTCGCCGACGACGTATATGGCGCATGCCACGAACGAAGCTGAATTGGAGGAGCTCCTGGAACGCCCTGCCGAGCTCGATGACGAGGAAGAATACGACGCCGACCTCATTGAGCATTTGTTACCGACGTTTGAAGACGAGGAGCCGGCGGCGAGCATGGAGGCAGCGCGCGCCCGTCGACGCGCGGAGCGCGCTGCGGCTGCTGAGCGTGCTGTTGGCGCGCGGCTGTCGGAGCGGCCCGTCGCTGACGAGATTTGATTCTTCCCCCGCGTGGCTTTGACGCCGTGCTTGCTTGCCGCGGCTAGATGTCGTCCGTCGGGACCAAAAAAGATGGTGCATTTGTTTGATTGTTTTGTGCTGCTGTGATTTTTTTGCGCGAGTCTCGAGGGACAGAGGCTCCCTGCCTAGTCGTGGGATCTTTCATCTTTTGTCTTGTGTGCTTTTGCTGGATGGTTGCAGGGACCCGACGGACTGGACTGGACTGGACTAAACTGGCTGGGCCAAAAAAGGAGTAGTTGGTGGCGGCGTTGCTGGTGCTCCTAACTATTTATTCTGACAAAAGCTGCGAGCGCCTTTCGGACAGGCAGGGAAAGCAGTTGATGTTGCTGTTCGTCTGTCTGTCCTTGGCGTTTTTGCCATGATCATGAATGCTCTTTATTTCTTTTTGTTTCTTCCAAAAAGCTGCAAGATGCGCGGGCACCATCTTCAACACAAGCAGGCGAGGGACTTTGTCATCCAACGGCCAAACTCACTACAGTCTATGCACGGGACGGGCTTCGTCCGGGTTTTGATGTTTTCGTATCTGCGGTCTGTTCTAGCGGTTTTCCAGGGGGCCTGTCGGCGCTTAAGTATAGAGTAAGGAATATAGCAGGCAAGCAAGCAAGCGGTTACCAGATGTCGTGTCAAAAATGTGGTTGCTTTGCCAATTGTCGGAGCAGGGGTAAGTGGTAATCTGCAAGTCATCAAGTTAAATGGACACCCTCAGTCTAAAGTGCAGCAGGCAACGGGCGTCCACATGGCGGCGCGTACACAAATAGAGAAGATGTATTTATTAAGTGCCCGCCCGCCTGCCGGCTCTGCCAAACCAAACCAAAACCAAAACCAGCACTGACGTAAAATGGAATCACGTTCCAGGTACCTAGGAGGGTGGGTATTGAAGATGCCATCAGCTGCATGTGTAGGAGCATGTATTTACAATAGTAATACATGGACCATTCAACCAACATCTTGATTTCACACACCAATCCACATTACCAACAACGACGTTGACTGAGTGAGTACCACGTATGGCCCCTGTCTGCCCTCTCCCTGCCCCAATCAGCAAGTCGGAAAGTGGCACGCTGCTGCTCGCTGATGCAAGGGATGATGGTCATGGACCACAAGGGACTAGGCGTGTGTGTGCGCTGTGGCTGGGGCGGGCGTGGGGAAGCGGGGTAATGGAAAAAATGGAAGGCCGGCCAGCTGAGTAGCTTCAGCCACTTATGACGTCGTTGGTGCATCGACAGTGTGACAGCACGGTCTGCGGGATGATGTTCTTTGTTCAAGTGTGAGTGGTGGGAGGAGGAGGAGGACGAGAAGATGCGAGAGTAGGTATGGAGCAGAGAGTAGGGGTAGTTGGATGGTTGTATGTATGGTGGATGTTGGGCAATGTTGTGGATGGGATTGCGGGCTGCTGTAGAGGAGAGGAGATGGTGTTCATGTTGTGGTAGTTGTTACAGCGCGTGGTTGAGTATTAGGTTGGAGCTCGACGATTTAAAAGGAAGCCAGTCCTTGAAGCAGCTTGAAGCAGAGAAGCTTGAAGCAGGATTTTTTTGTTTGAGGAATGGGAGGTGGATATTAAAGAAGGAACGGGATGGTGTCACATGTGTATGCAGTATGTATTTACATAAGAGCGTCGGCTCCACTTTGACAGAACAGCACCTCGAAACTTCGACTCGCCCACTCGAGCGATGGAGAGCAGGCACGCAGGCAGACACCTCGACACAAGGCAAGGCAAGGCATGAAAAACGACCATTGTCTCTACGCGTCTGTTTTGAGTCTAGCGCTGGCTGCCAATTCTTGTCCCTCTCCCACGCTCTAGTAGTGAGTGCCATGGCATTTCGTCATCGGCACGACATAAAGCCCAGGTCCATGCCGTGACCTCAGCCACAGTTCCTAGCTCTGCCCTGCTTTGAATCGGGTTAGATGGGTGGTTGACTTCATAAAGAGACGGGGAGCTGTCACTTTAGCCCTTTGCCCTTCCGTTGCCCTCTCTGTTGCTCGCTTTACTTTAACTCCTACATACACGCAGACTCGGACTCGACGTCTTACCAAGGCTACACACGAGGAAATAATTATCGTGATCCATCACAATGGCTACGCTGCACTGTACGCTCCCTCCCCTCTCCACCACCCCTTCCTTCACCCACCTTACCCCATCCCGCACCCACCCACCTCCATCTCGCCCGACTAACCCCCTCTAGACCTGCCCCCCGTCAAGCCGAGCGCCATCGCCTTCGGCACGGCGTACACGCACGCCATCTCGCTGGCGGTGCTGGGGCCCGTCTTCGGGTCGGCATACCGCGAGGCGCAGCGGGCCAACACCAAGGAGGAGTTCTTCCGCAGCAAGGAGACGGCGACGGCGGCGGCCAGCTGGGGCAGCTCGGTGCTCGGCGGCGTGGTGCAGACGTACGGCGTCGCGGCGCTGATCAACGCCACGGGCACGCTGAGCTACAAGGGCGCCGCGTATCTCGGGGGGTTGGTGTTTTTGGCGAGTTCGGGGCCCAGTGTGAGTACCGTCTGCCGCCTGCCTTGTTTCTGATGTCGAGCTGCCGCTGGTGGTGGTTTCTTTGTTCCTTTTTTTGTTTTTGCAGTTGGCTGACAGTGACGTGTGTGCTAGTTGATCTCGGCCTTCATCACAGAGAAGCGCCCGCTCGACACCATCGCCGTCGGCACCGTGACGCGGCTGGCCGAGACGGTCGGGCTGAGCTTGATCCTGACGTACTGGGGCACGCGCACCAACCCGTTTGACTAGGTGGATAACCAAGGGGACCGACCTAGCTTTCGAGTTGCTGGTTGGCCAAGGGCGGACGACTTGATGTGGACCCTGGAGTGACGGGATGATATGTTGGGGTGGATGGTTTCGGAGGGGTTGGATAGGTACATGTAGTTATGCAATATACATGCCCTGTACCCGACAGTCGGACGACGGACGACGTTTCTTGACTTGTTGCGTGCGTGAACCCCCACCGCGTCGTGCGTCCGGCTCGGGCGACATGGTCTTTCTTTCGACGATCCCGCAAATCCCTCGATCAGAGTCGGTCACGTCCTGCTCCAAAACAGAATTCCCCTCATCCGACGCTGGGAATCTGGCAAGATTGCCATGATGACGGGGGGCTGGAATCTTCCAAGTTTCCGGTTCTCCCATGTCTGGTGGGTAAGTGGGTGGGTTCGCGTGCAGGGAGCCGAGGACATGAGGCGACTCGTCACCCTGACGTCATGGCTACACGTACTGTACCTGTAGATGGAAACTGGTACTCCTTGAGCTAGGAGTAGGAGTAGTTAGACGCCGCCGGAGCGCCTCTTCCTCCTCCCGCCAACGCTCCCGCAAGCCGGTCCTCTTTCAGACTCGCCGCGTGGCGCGCATGGCCGGCGCTAGAGAAAACGTTGCGGACTACGGATAGTACAGCTCGCCGTCCACACATGGTCGCCGGCAGTCGAAGAACGCCGCAAAGCGATTTCACAATGCTGGAAGAAGGGAGAAGCGGCGAGCTCGACTAACTGCTACGTGTTTGGTGCTTGTATCTTTTGTCTTGAAATCTGTAGCATCGGAGCCGTCAAGCTGCAGCCATGGTGGAAGACGTTTGGAAAACCGCACGACGGGCGGAGCGCAGACGGCGCCATCAAGGTTGGCCTCGGTCGCTCGGCAGGATCGCGCAAGCATCCTGTCAACGGACGGCGCCGCCGCGGCAACCGGCTTGTTGGATGGGTTGATCTCGATTTCATCCGCCATGGCAGGGTCAGTGGGGGTAGGTTCAGGCTGACAGACGATACCATGGCCGTCGGCTGGACGTGCCTTTTCAGTGGCATGCCCTGTTTGGCGCAAGGAGAGCGACTGCTAGCCGACGGTTTGACGACGCGTGTGCTGCTGTCGCGGCTAAAAAGTAGTCTGGTCGGCAGGTGTGGTGGTGGGAGAGGACGTGGTGAGACGGTTGCTGGGCGGACCGGCAGCAGCCGAGTTGACGTACGGCCGTCAGGTCGGATAATGCAGGAAAGCTTTGGACGTGAAGAAAAGGAGTGGTTTTGTGCCATGATGGCTACTCCTGCAGGTACAGTACAGCACATTCATGTAGGTGACTATGTGGTTCAGGAGAGGGGGAAGAGGTGCGAGATGTGCATGCGTGGCCAAGGCACACGGGCAGAAGAGCGCACCACCCACAAAATGTATCTCGACGGGATTGAGATTGTTGGGCTAGTTCGTTTGATTTTTGCTGGGACTGGAAGAGAGGGGTGGCGACAGGCGACACGATGAGGCGCGGTTGATGGTGTAGAGAGTACGAATGTAGGCCTCTCCGGCGTCCGTCTCTTCTCCATCTTTCTTCCACACTCGTGGCGTGATGGGTTAGGGGGAGGCAGGCTGTGCTGTGCTCTCTAGGAATGGTATTGGTAGGTTGATACTAGGCCGCCTGAAGTCAGTCTGACCTTTTGCTGCACCCTTGCTACCTAGGTACTGCTCCTTTCTGTACATGTAGGTACGTGCTGCTGCTCCCGCTCCCTTCACTAAAACTGTGCCTCTCCAGAAAAAGCAGGGCAGCGCGTGCACACGCACAGGCAGCCAGCCATCCTCTCTGTATCATTGCACCTCGCATATAAACGAGCGGCCGGCCGCCCGTTCTCACTCACTCTCCCTTTCTCTTCTTCTCCCCTGTCTCTCCGTCTCGCCACACGCACGCTTACTTTGCTTGCCCCTCCTTCCTCCGTTGTCGCCGTACATCATCCTCTCTGCAGATGCCGAGTTGCACACCACCACCCTCGCGCATCCCACCGCCGACGACATTTCCGTGGACCACGACGACGCCTTGAACCAGCCAGCCAGCGCAGCGCAGCGCGTGAGCGGACAGCAACCTCACCTCGGAAACTCGAAGCCGGACAGACAGACCATTATCATCCATCTATCCCACATGGGCTGAGAAGAATCAAAAAGACAACGTCCGACGCTGCCATCCATTATTGATTCTGCTTCCTTGCCAATCAACCCTGAGCTCAGCTCGCCTGATTATTATTTGCGCATCATCCATCATCGCATTGGAAAGCTCCCCCGCGTCGCGTGACCACCCAAGGACCAGGTCGTTTCCTGTCTCTCTCCGTCGCTATCATTCTTCCTGTCGGCCCTTTTGAGCCTCCCCCATTATTTCTCCTGAAACAAGGATCAGGGTTGGGTCGGGTCAGGCCAGACCGACAAACACCAGCGAGGACGCCTATCTACCTACCTGCTCGAACCATTAGCTGCGCGTGCCACCAAAGGGAACGGAGAGCGCTGTCCCTCCCATTTGAAGGAAGGAAGAAATAAGAAAAAAACCAATCCACCAATTTTCCGAAAGGAATTCTTCACCACCATCATGCCGCCCTGGACGTACCTCCCGGCGCTCCCCGTCTCGACGCCCAAGCCCGCCCACAAATCCAAGATCTGGACCGGCAAGAAGACGCTGTCGCCGCCGCCGCAGCAGCTGCAGGACCAAACCGCGGCCGCAAACTCGGAGCAGCCGCGCGACCAGCAGCGCCCGTCGCGTGGTGGCGAGGCTGAGGATGATGAGGGTCGCCGCGGTAGTCGATGATGAGAGGAGGGGGGAGTGAGGGAGGGAGCTTCTTTTTGTGGTGGGGTGAGTTGTGGTCGATGTTGATGATGATGAAGGGGCGGGTGGGAGAGCGCAGGAGGAGGAGAATGAGGGTTGGGAGACCCATCTGCTTGCGTCAGTCGAGTTGTAATATCGCGTTAACCGCATCATTCGGATTGCATTGTATGGAGTTGAATCAAGCATCCTCGACTCCCGTCAACACCATACTGTACATGTACTGGACGCCGCGTTCTCCTACGCCGTCTGCCTGCCAGCCAGCCAGCCAGTCCAACAGTCCCCAATACCCAACCCCCGTACGGCAGTGCTGGCAGTCCGTACACATGTAGGCATCAATCAACCCGTGCACAGTACGTCAGCAATTAGCATGCCTGTTTCACTGTTAAGTCAAGTCTACATGTACCTACCCACTCACACAAAGCCTCTCGCGCATCAAAGCACGCACCCGCATCATCATCATCATTATCATTTCAGTCTTTTGCTGCATTGCATTGCATCTCCACATACATACACAGCTCTCCCTCTCTGCCACATAGCGCGCGCGTAGCCTGCAGCCATCTGCGCATTCCCTATCACAGAAACCCAGAGTAGACTTTCCTTCATCCAACAACGGGCAGCTTACTAGATCGGCGCGAATATACAAACCCATCAACCCGACCCAACCTGACCATACCATACAAAACCCGAAAACAAAAAAAAAGCCATCTGACATGACTGATCACCGTCATTCCTTTCATTGGCCCCGCCCCCTGTGTGGTTGGAATTGGTGGTATACCTTAGGTGGCTCAGCAGAGAATAGGGGGGTTCATGTAGCAAAAACGACCGCGTCGAGCCAAAAGCCTCCAAGGCCAGTCGGTCAGTCAGTCGCCCGCGCCGTCCGTCTACACTTCATTGGGAAGAGAAGGGAAGGGAAGGGGAAATGTTCATGCATGGTAGAGGGGGGTTTCCAGCACGTTTGATGGGAACGGGGTGGGATGGATGGGTTGAAAGAAAGATGGACGGACGACGGACACAAAAGGGGTGAGGGATAGATGCATAGGTAGTGTCAAGTTTTTTGATTCCAAGGACAGATTTTCTGCCCGTCTGTCTGTCTGCCTGGGCATCGACCACGCAGTATCCAGACCGACAACCAATGGTTTGTGAGATTGGGAGAGGGGGAAAAACTTGGTATGGAAAAAAAAAAAAAAAAAAACGACAACGCTCAAGCAAGCAAGTCTTGTCGCCGCGCCGCATCATTCCAGAGAGTACCGTACGTAGCCCACGACACATCATCCAACACAAACGACCTGGGGTCGGCCACCGCCGCCGCCGCCGCCGTCTTTGCATATCATACCATACCATACCATACCATCATACAAACAAGAGAAACGGAGAAAAAACGCGCCCCAACGCCCGCCCGCCAGCCAGCCAGCCACACCTATGCTACAGCCCTCGTCTATCTCCTCGCATAGCCAAAGCTGGCCAAGCGCTCGCACGACGGCATGGGCAGGTCGCGGGCCTGGCGGAGGCGCTCCTCGTCGGTGAAGAACCAGCCCTTGGCGGCCAGGAAGAGGTCGTTTTTGCGGGCGTACTCGGCGTCGCACTCGAGGTTGAGCTTGCGCATGTAGCGGCCCTCGGCCTCGCGGTCCAGGTCGCGCAGCTTGGACTTGCTCAGCTCCTCCACCTCGCGCGGGTCCACAAAGTAGTTGATGTGCAGCCGCTCCGAGATGCGCTGGTGCGTGTGCGGCGGGATCGCCGCGTCCAGCCGGATTGTCGGACCCGGGCTGCTGCCGCTGCCTGAGAAGAGGGATGAGAGGAGTGGCACGATGAAGAGGAGGAGCAGTGGGAGGAGTGATTGCAGCGCTGCCCCCAGGCTGGGTGCGGGTTCGGCGGCGGCGTTGGCAGGCCGGCGGCGTGGGCGTGCCCCCCCGAATTGGTGCACGCGTATGCCGGGCCCGCCGTTGAGGTTGAAGACGAAGCCGGGGCCGGTGTCGAAGATGCCAGGGCCGCCTGTGGAGGAGTTGTTGTTAGAGAATGCGTTCAAACGCAGATCAGCCAGGTAGATGTGGTGGCTTACCAAACGGACCCCCAAACCCACCCATGCCACCGCCAAAGAATTGCCTGAACATTTCCTCTGGTGATATCTCTTCTTCAAACATTGGACCCCGCGGGCCGCCGCCGCCTCTTGTCCGGAAGCCGCTGAACGGCGACTCTGCCGACGCCGACGCGCCGCCCCCGAAGCGGTTGTCTGGGTCGCCGCCAAACTTGTCGTACTTTTCCTTCTTGTCCCGGTCTGAGAGCACCTGGAATGCGCGGGACACCACTGCCAGCAGAGATCCAAGTCAGCCATCGATGCATCAACACCACAACAACCAGGGAAAACAACAGAAAAGCTCCCCGTGCCCCCTCCAACCAAATGCCCACTACTTACTCTTGAACGCCTCGTCGGCACCCTCGTAGCCATTCTTGTCCGGATGCGTGAGCAGGCTCAGCTTGCGATACGACTTTTTGATCTCGGCGTCGGAGCACGTCGCGCGGCGGTCCTCCAGCCCCAAAATCTCGTAAAAGGCGGTTGGGCTGCACCGCTTGATGCGCAGCACGGCCGCCTTTTGCTCGACCGTGTACGCCCGCCCCGCGCTGCCGTCGTGGTGGCCGCTCCCGTTGTTGGCGCGGTTGCGCGCCCCGTCGCCGCCGTTGGTGTCGGCGCCTGATGCTTTGGCCGACATGCCCGGAGGTTGGGATGGCGAAGGTGGAGAGGAGAGGAAGAGGAGAGAGAGGTGGGCGGGTGCGTGGTTTGCGCGCGCAGAGAGGCCGTCTGGTGGTGGTTGGTATGCCCAAGTGCCTGCGTATGTAGCTAGCGTCGATGTTTGGAAGACGAACGAGTAGTGAGGCGCGGGGCCCCAGACGAATGGATGGGCCAGGTGGAGGAGGAAGTGGTGGTGAAAGCAGCGGCCTCGAGACGAATGCTAGCGAGATGCAGAAAGAGGTCGGGGAGAGACGGTCTGCGTGTTGACGATTATCTTTCTTCGGACGGCGGCGCAGCAGCTGGCGTTATTGACCGGGTGTGTGAGATATGTTCGTTCTAGCGTGTCTTTCAGTCCCTCCGCCGGTTCGTCCTCCCACATCACCCGAACCTCCGACGTTCAATCGCCCTCACCGCCCGCGCCAAAACCGACGCGCCCTGTCATTGGTCGGCATGGCTATGACGAAAGTCTGTCGCTGTCGCGAGACCTCACAGCTCCAACAACACCACCACCAGCACCACCAAAATGGCAGACGACGAGCCGCCCAAGAGCGCGCTGCAAATGCTACGCGGATGGGGAGGTAAGCAATCCACCCATCCAACCTCCCACCTCACCATCACCCAGCTCCCCCACTACCTCTGCCTCCAAAGCCAACTAACAACGCCCCTCACAGAACACTCCTTCCCGCCCACCATCCTCGCCGCGCTCATCTTCGCGCAACACGCGCGCCCCTTCCAAGCGCTCCCAATGGCCTTCCCGCCACTCCTACTACTGACCAGCTACCTGAACGTGGGCGGCTTCAAAAAGGACGCCGCGGGCATGAGCGCCGCCTGGAGCGGCGTCTACGCCGTTTTGGCGCTGCGGCGGAAGCAGGTGCGTGCGCTTTTTGCGAGTTTACGAGCAGAAAGCGAGGTTTTCCGAGTTTTTCTGGTTTTGGGGGGTTGGGAGACAAAAGAGGGGAGGAGGATGGGCACGCATTCTGACGATTCGACAGAAGTTCAGAAACAAGTTCGGCACGCGCGGCATCGTGCGCGGCGTGACGCTGGGGCTGTGCGCGGCAAACGTCGTCGGCGGCGGGCTGGCGTACGTGTTTGGCAAGAGGGAGGAGGAGCAGGAAGAGGCCGAGTCGAATTGAAGCGAACAAAAAAGACCGAGGGAGGGGTGGGATAGAGGATGGGAACAATCAAGTCAATGGGAAAATAAGTCAGTCAGGACGGGAGCATTTACAGGCGTTGAGAGGCAAACACGGCCCTCGCACGGTTGGGCAAAATTTGAAAGAGAATTCGTTTTTGGGCTTCTGCTTGACTGACACACGTCGACCGTCTTGTTGAGAATGAACGCAAAGGGAGCCTCTCGTCGGCGCCTACTTTGCCTTGCCGAACGCAACTTGGCGCGGCATTCAGGACGACAAGGCTCCAGTCCACCCACTCCCAAACGCCAAAGATGCAAACCCAGCTCACCCCCTCATCGCCCACCACCTAGCCACTGGTGTCCATAGCATCGGGGCCAGCAGCGGCCTGTTGCGCCGCCCTCTTGGCCGCCTTCTTCTCGGCCCTAAACGCCGCAATCTTGTCCTTGAGCTCCGAGTTTGGAATCACGTCCTCAATCTGCAGGGGGCTGCGGTTGAAGGGGTCGTGCGGGTCCGACAGCAGGTGGCTCTGGATGGTGCTGCGGTCAATCGTCATGCGGCTCTTGGGCAGGATGACGGGGTCGGCCATGATCTCGAAGAGCAGCGGGTCCAAAAACTCGTCGGGCACCTCGCCCAGGTCCGCCTCTTCCTCGTCGTCGGCGTCCTTGAACGCCTGCACCTTGGCTGCTAGCGCCTCCCACTTTGCGATTTCCTCCTCGCTCTTGAGCGCGAACCGCCGCATGATGTTGCCGGCTTTGTTGAAGTTTTCGGGCTTGTACGACCGGCCGTCTCGCGCCACCGCCATCAGGAAGCTGTCCTTTTCCTTGAGATTCAGGTAAATGTCGACGATTTCGGCGAGCATCGACTTGGCGTTGAAGCCGTACTCCTGGGGGTTCTCCAGCTTCAAATTGGACTGCTTGGGCCCGACGAGAGCGTCCAGGTTGTAGTCCAACATGTCTGCCAGACGCTGGACAATTTCTGGCATCGTGAACGAGTCGCTCAGGGCCTCGGTGAAGAGCTTGAGCATGGCAACCGTTTCGTTGGTGAGGCTCATGTAGCTCTTAGCCTTTTGCTTGGAAGATTCGAGCAGCTCCTCCTTCTCCTTGCGCTGGTTTTCGTCCAAGTGCGAGGGATCGCGGAGCTCCTTGGTGAGGTTGTTGATGGAGGTGAATGCTGTAAATGACTCGTCAAGAACAAATGTGACGTCGTTGAGGAGCAGGTTGACGAAGCGGACGAAAAAGTTCAAATTGTGGCTGGCCTCCCTGGCCAGGTGCTCGCGATACACTGGGTTGCCCCAGATGCATTTGATGACCTGGAAGATTTCCAAACGAATGTTGAACTTGTCGTAGAACTGTGTGTGCGCGCCGGTAGACTCGCACTCGATGTAGAATTGCAGCAAAGCGTGCAGCAAGTTGTCGGTTGCAAAAGGCCATGCAAACAGCAAGTCGCCAAAGACACCCTTGGACTTGGTGTAGTATGGCAGCGTTCCGTAGTAAAGAATGGTGATTAGGCCAGACTTGAGATAGGGGTTCTTGATGTACGATGAGCTGCGGAGAAATGTGATGCAGATGGTGATGAGCTCCTCGCACTGGGTCGAGGTAATTACGTTGGGCATCATGTGGGTGATGAACTTGAAGTTGTCGACCACATCTTCCAAAAAGTACTCGGGCAGAAACTTGAAAGCCTCTGGTTGCTCTTCGGGGAGTGGAAGCTTCAACTTTTGTTGTGGGTATCCCGGACTCACGATACGAAGCAGCCACACGATGACATATCTCATGAACTGCATGGCGCGGCCTTCAGTCGTCTCATCCAGGAGAACTCCTTGAGTCGCCAAGATTGTGCAATGGGCTCTCTCGATGGCGTCCTTGTATTTCTTTACGGCATTCTCAAACATTTGGAGCCGTTGTGGGTTCTAGAAAGTGTCAGTGGTGGAAATTGGGCGTGTGGAGGCTCTCACATGAGCAAACTTGTGCCGTTCCGTTTCAAACTTTTCCAGCTCGCGCTCCATGTACTTGACATCCTTCTGGAGCTGAGAGACCTTGCTCTTAATCGCTTCTGTGCCATAGTGGTGCGCAGCAACCGTCAAGAAGAAGCACTCGGTGATGAAGTTGTTCTCGCCGTCCACCGTCATGTCGTAAAAAGCGTCCGAAGCGGTTTGATCAGCGTTGAACTTTGTTTCTTCTCTTATGTCTACCCGAGGCGATCTCTTCAAGTAGTTGATGTCGATGCGGTCAATCTTGGAGAAGGTCGAGTCCATGAATGGATCGCAAAGTCTGTCTAGGATCACGGTGACGTTGTGCATGAAGCCGTCGGACGAGACCTTTGACTTGTCCACGCGCATGGCTCTTCTCTTGTGGTTCAAGTTGACCGTGGCTGCAAACCAGTCGAGCATCCTGTTGCGAGAGTCCTTGACCCGGATGAAGCGATTGGCCACATCAAAGAGATCGTCATGATGAGTGGACAGTGTCATGCGGAGCGCCTTTTGCGCATTCAAGACCACCGACTTGTCCCTTCCTCGGGCGTCTGAAAAGTATGTCAATGCAGTCTCGGCTTGCAGAGGAGAAAGCTTGAAGAATGGGCCAAGAAGAGTGAGATTCTCCAGATTCGGAGCATCAATGTCGGCAGGCAAAAATCTTGGAGACTCTGCCAGGGCCTTGATGAGTTGAGGATATTGAGAGAAGTTTCGGAGCGCCAGGACGTAGGCCTTGTAGTCTTGGTTCATGTTCGATGTGGCAAGCATGGCGCTGAGCTGCTCCATGGCGCCAACAAAAGCGTCCTTGATACTCTCATCCTCCTCAAACCGGGAGACGGCCTCGTTCAGGAAATCGTGGCACAGGCCTCTGTCGTCCTCGGGATCAACCAGCAGGTGCGTGACCAGGGGATTGGAGTTCAAGTAGTCTACGCCAAACATGTCGGGCATGGTCACGGCAAACATGCAATAGCTCATGCAAAGCCTCCGGGCTTCCTTCAACACCTCGGAGCGGCGTGGGTCATTCTTGTCTGCCGTGCTTGCGCCTCGTGTCTGTCTTGCAACTCGCTTCCAGCAACCGAGCAGAAAGTCCAGAGGCTTTTTGTGACTCGATGCAGCCTCCAGAATTGCTTGGTCCAACACATTTGTGCTTAGCAAAAGTGGGCCACGCGCATCCTCCAAGTCCGATTTGACGCCCGGAAGATATGAGAGTTTGTGTCCATGTGCATCTTGCTGATTCGCCTCGTCCAGTGTAGCTCTGAAAATGTGACTCAATACCCTGTGCTGCCAGACTTCCAAGGACTCTTGAGTGGCTGGCCGCGGTCTTTGCGGTGTTTCGCTCTCGTTGTCGCGTTTCTGAGGGAGGGATACGTTGGGTTTGAGGGCTGGAGAGGCTGGTTTGGGCGAGCTTTGCGAGGGGCCGCTCGTCGACGAAGCTGTGGCGACTTTCGGGCTTTCGATGTTGGATGGTCGAGGCGAGTTCTGCTCCGTCTGGGGCGCAGCGCTTGGTGACGCTGATCCTGACGCGCCAGCGGGGTCAATGGACGACTGCGAAGCGGACGCTGAGGGCGTGCCTCCAAGCTTTGCGAGGCGCTTGTTGCGGATCTAACGAACGTCAGTTCACACGGCGCGCGAAGTGGGCGGAGCTAGATGTGTACCTTGTCCGCTTCGGATTGCGCGTCAGACATGATGATCGAAATGTCAGAGCGTAGCGATGGAGGGAGAGGAGGAGCGACAGCGAGAGGAGGCGGCAAATAGATGTGGTGGATGGCGTTGTGGTTTGGATTGGCACTGGCAAGCAGTAATGTCGAAGTTGCTGGCAGTGGTAGCTACGAGATGCTAAGGTAAGCTGCGCGCGGGACGATGATGTACTACCCGCGTCGCCGAAATCCGGTGCAGCATCTCCAACCAACTCGACGATTCCTGCAGACTAGATGCACGATTTCCGGTCGTCTTGACAGAGCAGAGAAATGGTCATGGGTTTCTCAAATCTGGCAGAAACCAGGCACGGTCACGGGAATTTCTAGTTTGTTCCTCCAAGCATTTGCAAAGGACTACGTCAACAGCAGTGAAATGCTTGCCTCACAAGGCAGAATGTCAACCAATGTCGTTCGATGATGGGGGAAAGCAGATGCACGTCAAGCCGCTGTCTCGTTGGTATTCTGCCATCCATCTCCGCCCATTGAGGCTATTTCAACGACCGAGAATTAGGCAAATTTTCATGTTCTTGTTTCGGTGGATTGAAGCTTTGAGCTTTGATATGTAGCATTATCTGTTCAGATTATCAGATGCTTTTGCCGCGTACGGCTCGGTCACTGGCAGCTTTGTTTGGCTTGGATAGTGCCAACTCGACGGCTCCTTGGATAGTCCAGCTCTCTGCGACTCGACGAGCTGCATTCTACTGCATATGGCTGGTGTGTAAACCTTGTCATAAGGACTGTTGAGTATGCAGCGGCGTATCAATGACAAGGGTCACGGTACGCTTCCGGGCGGGGTGAGATCCAGGGGCAAAGAGGTCGCGTGCTTTTTCCCAGCCAGCAAAGGCAATCATATCGAGCAGTAGTTATTCTCAAAAGTGCAAGGCGAGGCGACGGAGCTCGCCAGTGATCAAGGCCAATGATTGCGAAGATCAGGCATGAGCAAATGAACAGATAGCCAGGCGTACCAAAAACTGGGGAAGTCAATGAGTGCAGTGGGTCTTCAGCCTTGTCGATTGCCTCTGCTGAGGCCTGAGAGCCAAGATGCACCTGTTCGCGGCGTCGGCAGCCAATAATGGGCAGTAGCTAGTCGAACAAAAGGGATAGGAGTAGCAGAGCTTCCGTCGTACTCGTAGAGGAAGAGGTGAGCAGTGCAGGCAGAGAGGTGAGCACGGCTGCAGGCGCGTAGGCTCCGAGGCTGCAGTCCGACGTGGATGCAGCAGACTTGAGCGCCACCGACTTGTGGGTGGAAATGGGGACAATAATAAGTGGAAATGTAGGAAATATAGGAGATGAGGTGGTGTCGTTGTTATCGGCCGCGACATGTTGCCAGTTCGGGCCTAGCCGAAGGGGGGAGAGAAGAGAGAGAGAGCGAGAAGTGAGAGGCCTGCCAGTCTGCCACGCCCAGCACCCAGCTCCCAGCACCAGTCGTCCGTCCTCCAGTCGACTCGCCCACTAGCACCAGCGCTCTGGCAACCCGCCGCCGCCGTCCCTCGTCCCTCGTCCCTCGACCACCAGACCTGCACCACACCACTTTCTCCTCTCACTCTCTCACCATCAATCTTGTCTTGTTGTCAACCATCTCCTCCTCATCCTCTCGTCGCTTGCACCGCCATCGCCCAAAGCCACCCGCGCGGCCAGCTTTGACCGCCCGCCCCCCTTACTCCCCCATCGACGCCTTTGCGGCTGTGCTGCTGTTGTTAGCCCCAGAAAGTGCGTCGCTCCGACTTCAACCCGCCGAACCCTCAACCTCTTCTCGCAACCCCCGACATCATCCTCCTCCTCCAACCCACCCTCGCCACCCTCTCACCCCGTCAAAGATACCCCCGTTGACTCGTCCAGATGGCCGAGATTCGTCGCAAGCTCGTTATCGTCGGCGACGGTGCCTGCGGAAAGACCTGTCTTCTCATGTGAGTTGCTCCCCCGTTTGCCCTGCTGCAACGCCCACGCCGCCGACGCTCGTCGCGAACCTCCTGATCCGCTGCTGACATCCTCTTCTCTACAGCGTCTTCTCCAAGGGCACTTTCCCCGAGGTCAGCTCCATCCCCTACGCCTTCGCCCTTCGTTCCGCCGCCGTGCACCACCCACCCCTCCGCTGATAGCCTCCCGATCGTCGCTCTCGGCTGCCGCTGCATCTGTCGCGCATCGATGCTGATACCCTCGACAGGTCTACGTCCCCACCGTCTTTGAAAACTACGTTGCCGACGTCGAGGTCGACGGTAAGCACGTCGAACTAGCTCTGTGGGATACCGCGGGTCAGGAAGACTACGACCGTCTTCGTCCTCTGTCGTACCCCGACTCGCACGTCATCCTCATCTGCTTTGCCGTCGACTCGCCCGACTCGCTCGACAACGTCCAGGAAAAGGTTCGCCTCTGCCATCGTCTTTGCTGCCGCCGCCCTTGCTAACGCGGCCACAGTGGATCTCCGAGGTCCTTCATTTCTGCCAAGGCCTCCCCATTATCCTCGTCGGCTGCAAGAAGGATCTGCGCCACGACCAAAAGACCATCGAGGAGCTGCACAAGACCTCGCAGAAGCCTGTCACTCCTGAGCAGGTAAGCCCATCGAACAACCACCACACTCCACAACCTTTGTTGACACTCTCCAGGCCGAAGATGTTCGCAAGAAGATTGGCGCGCTCAAGTACCTCGAGTGCTCGGCCAAGACGAACGAGGGCGTCAGAGAAGTCTTTGAGCACGCA